>NC_056750.1:691885323-692127823 GCF_019279795.1 Protopterus annectens
TAGTATTGAATAAACAGAAATTGTGGTGCACTTTAAAATCACATTTTTTTTGCTTGTTTATGTATTTCTGTTGGTGGCAAGAATAGTAGGGCGGTAGTTTAAAGTGTAACTGCTGATGTCATGCAGACAGTACTGTGGCAAATATCTGACTGAACCCATTTTATTTGTATATTTCTTTTTCCTGTGTAGTACACATGGAAAATAAAGGATCCAGACATAGACATGATAACTTTAGCCATGAGGAAAATCATGTGCTCATGGCTGCACTTAGGACGCAAGTCAAAATTCTTTTTGGTAAAGGAGGACCCAGACAAGCCAAGAAGAGCAAAGCATGGAGCCAAGTAGTTGTTGAAATCAATGCACTTGGAGACAAAAAAGAGATCCCTGTCAAAGTGTAAGAAAAGGATAAATGATATGGTAGCATGTGCTAGAAGCAAGGCCAGGCAGTATGCAATTTCCAAGACTGCTCTAAGGGGGCTTCCAAATCTTATTATGTTACCAGCAGATGATGAATACCTTTTGTCCATCAGTGGGGATGACTATGATACAGAAGATGGTGTAACAGAAATAATTAGAGGTGGTGTGGATGCTGTCCCATCAAACCAAAGTCTAGCAGCATTTGCATTCATCCACTTCTGAAGGATGGTTTGAAGTATACACTTTTTAAATGTTTAACATTGAATGGTGACAAACAGTGCTGTAATTAAACATGTCACAGTTCATTATTATTAGGTCAGCTCGGACAGTAGAATGTGTGTGCTGAGGATGAAGTGTTTGTGTGCTGAGGATGATGATGATGATGATGTAGTTGTATTTATGAGGCAACCTGAGGGAAGTGGCAGGCAGTCTCCCAGTGTAATGGCAGGCTCTCTCACCCCACAACATGTTACTAACTCTACAGAAAGTGACACTGCATCACAAAGTCAAACACAGGCTGACATTCCACTCATACTTGTACACCAGGGGCAAATATGCACTTCTACAATACTGCGTCCATATGCAAAAAAACAGTTTGAGAATAAAAGGCAGGCAGTCTGAGGCCACATTGCCCACAGTGACAACATTACAAAGAGGTCTTAGGCACAGAAACTATTTTGAACCTCAGGAAACACATAAAGCATTGGCTGCACAACAGGAAATGTGCTTTGACATAGTTATGGCTCAAACAATTGCAACAGCAAATCAGACAGAAATGGTTATAGTCCTACAGGATATGTATGAAGGTTTCAAACAGTACATTGACTTGGCACAGAGAAGGGATAATGGCATGGTTTCACTGATTCATAGCATGGTGGCACACCAGGCATCAGTTGCAGCCTCCATTCATACACTGGTTTTTGACATACCACAGTCAAGCCAGACTCAGTTTTACCAGGGGAAGGGGACAGGGGACAGTCCGGATATGTGGGGGAAGAACACACAATAATAACAATGGCTCTCAAGACAGTAATGCCAGCACTCACAGTGAGCAATCACAACACATTTCTCACAGGCCACATCAATGGTCATCTACACCTAGGAGAACATTACATGCTGGGTCAAGATCATGGTCATGAAGTACTGTCAGTTCAGTGACAGGAAGATCATCATCTTTCCTCCATATCACACCATCATACTAACTCATCTTATGGTTCTCATGGTAGCCCATTGTTAGATCAGTTGCACTATCAACAGGCCTGTCAACAGGAGATGTGTATGACTTATTTGACCTGGAGCTACTGTCACTTACATTTATTGAAAAATATATCTTTGTAATGAAAATAAGGTTTAGATGAGGGTGAGGGGTTGTAGTGGCCATATATGTGAAGTTATCCCCTTTCCAGTTATTACTTTCACTATATACCGAAATTGCAGTCCTGTAAATTTGTATTTAAATGCAACTGTGTTGTGGGGGAAAGGGAAGTCTATGCAGGTCTGTTAAGTACATAACTTAACATTGGGCCAAAAAGCAGTGATACACTGATAACCATTCCATATGCCTGCAGTTACATAAGAAATCACAATAGCAATGAGCCAATGTTTCCAGGTCCATTACGTCAACCAGAAATGACACATTGAAATAATCATTCTGCCATATACACTTAACTACTGCCAGTACATCCTCATCATTGCACAAATGAAGAGCAATTCTGAGCTCATAAATATTTTTAATGATAATAAGAAAGAAATCTAATGTGCAGTGCAATATAATTCTTACAGAGAAATTGCAAATGATGGTTACATTCTTCACTGCTGCCAGTACCACTTCCTATTGCATACTAAATAAATAATTAAACAAAACAGTTATTAAATACAGCATGAGGAACTATTGATTTATTTATTGATTTGCTTCCTTTCAACATCACTGCACATGAATCAGTGAGCACTCAGGCAAACAGCTTGTAATAAAAAACAAAATAAGAAGATACAGATCAGTACACAGCAATTACATCTAATGTGAATAACTACTTACTTTACACAAAAAAAAAAAACAATTCCAACTTATTAACAAGATGACCACTAAGCATCCCACCATGCAGTAAAAAATGGTAAAATGAGGTAGTATGCCAGATATGGGAATCATGCTCTGCCAGGATGTTGAGCGGATACATTGATGATGCACTGCCATGCATCATACACTACCTGGCAACTGATGGAATGGAAGCTCTTTTTACTGTGATATCACTCACCTTGTGGACCAGAAGGGGCCCTAATTGTGACACGGTTACAATCTACTGCACCAAGTACCTCAGGCAAATGTGCCATCCCGTAAAGGGCACGCATAGTCCAAGCTTGGTCTTGAAGTAACTCTGAGAAATTGATGTACTGACACAAATGTGCCAAGATTACATACAGGAGCTACTTCAGTATCCTTGAAACAGAAGCCTCTGAGATCCTCAGGGTGTCCCCAGACAGTCTGAAAGTTCCCCATAACAAGTATAATGAACGCTATATATACTTTGGTGTCCACAGGAATAGGAAGTCCACACATTCTTCCAGTGCCCCAATAGGGATTAAACATGCCCACTAAGACCCTTATAATGTCTCTGTTTCACTATAAACCTATCAAGGATTTCTTGATTGTCAAAGTTATAATGAGCAATCCTTTGCTTATATTTCTGCCTTCTTGGTGGGCAAGTGCTGCTGGGCGCAAGCAGTTTTGACCCAGCCAAGACAAAGAACTCTGACCTAGAAACAGCAAAACTTGCTGCAAGAGATAACAGTTTTACCAACTGTAACTCTGATACATTTGGTGAGGTTTCACTTTTTATAGCGCATCTGTGACAAGCCCGGGAAAGCAAGAAAAACTGATTATGAATTGCAAATGGCATAAAATAGCATTAATTAACATAAAACCATTTACATCACTTCTCATTACCATCTCATTATCTGCTCATATGCGTAACTAAATTTGAGGACACTGAATTGGCATAAATGACCTCTATTTTATTCAAACGAAAAGCGCTTTACTTTATTCCTGTGCAGTGATGTTGAAAGGAAGCAAATCAATAAATGGGTCAGCTGCATCTGTCTGTCCTTACCTCAGAATTCCCCAATGCATTTGCTTTAATGACTATGTATAACACTCTCAGTGTTTTCAGTTTATGTCCAGAGTAGGTCAGTAGTGAAATATTTGACCCAAACAGGGAATTTCTCAAATTCTGTTGTCAGATTGAACATTGAGTAATAATGATCATTTTTCCAAGATGGTCTGCCTAATCATGATAATTGTATTATTTATGCACAGCATTTTAGTAGAGCTCCTTTTGTAGTTGTACAACTGTTGAGTTTCTGAGTTCATTAATGATATTATACGTAAAGTGTCAACAACAAAACCAAGAGAATTCACAAAGATGGTATAAATAACTCTGATACTCGAACCAAGGCAGAAAAAACAAACTTGTAAATCTGCAAAACAGGAACAGTGGCTGGACAGCAACTCCAGGAGCAATGAAAAAATTAAAACTTTAATAAAGTAAAGCGCTTTTCGTTTGAATAAAATAGACAAACTTCATCAGACAAATAGTATCAATGATACAAACCTTAAAAACGTAAAACAATTAAACACTCAATTAAGCAATATAAATAAGTAACATCCATTTAAAGAAAAAGGGGGGGCATTTAAAGAGAACCAACCGCTAAAGTCACCCATAGTACAAAACATAATTCATGATATAACCATTTCCTATACAGATACCCATAGTACGAAATAAATATATGAGCAGGTGTTCAAAATTCTAAACACTGAAAACAAGTTGAAAATTAATTATAAACTTACACAATGTCATCTTGTTAAACTTTTAAGCTTCAATATACTACTAATGGAACAGCCTTCATTCAGACCAGGCACAGTGTATGCATTTAGTCTAATCTGCCAAGTAAGTTCGAGTTCTTCCAACTTTAAACCTACTGGAGCACCTCTAGGGGTCTGGCAAATCTGACCAATTGCTATAAATTTAAAACTATGATCAGGGTTAGAACAAATGTGCTTAGCCAAAGCATTTTCAGGTTTATTTTTTCTAATAGCATAAATGTGCTCATAGAGGCAATCACGAAGACGCCTCTCTGTTTTGCCAATATAAAAAGCTAGACAACATTGGCACTGAGCTAAATAAATAAATAATTATCCTGGAATTACAGTTAACTCTATACTTCAGGGTGTACTGTTGGTCATGCACAGTGAATCTATTAGCTTCTATAATGTATTGGCAAAAACTACAAGATTGGCATTTATACATGCCAACGGTCCTACTTGGACTCGGTTTATGCTGGTCAAACAATGCTTTAAGATTTTTAGCTTTCCTATAAATTACCATGGGTTGGTCACCTACCCTTTGGAAAACACTAGATTCACTCCTGAAAATTGCCCAGTTTTTACACAAGATATAAAAACAGTCTTTACTATTGATGTTGTAAGTTGTAATAAACGAAGGATCTTGTGTTTTAAACACAGGGGGTCTATTGGCATCTTGTGTTGCAACATTAGTGTCCTCATGTTGGCATTGTATATGTGCACTATCAAGTATCTGTCTATAAACACATCTCAGACATTTCGTCGAGACTTCATAAATAATGTTGTTGACCATTTGGTCTGGGTAGCCCCGGTGGAGAAACATGTTCTTTAGAAAAGAACATTCCGCATGAAAATCATTGTCTAGAGTAACCATAAGAGCAGCCCTTACCAGCTGACCCTTAACTACAGCCCGTTTCTGGTGATGGGGGTGGCAACTAGAATAATGTAAAAGAGAGTTAGAATACATACTCTTTCTATGAATTTTGGCCATAAATTTTTGAATTGATATATCTTTATTTAGCATGATATCCAAATAAGCTATGGCCTCGGTGTTAAAAGTGGATGTAAATTGCAAAAACTGTGTAGACTTGTTGAAATATTCGATAACCTTATCACTGATCGTACTGTCGCCGTCCAGTAATATGAAAATATTTTCTAGGTAATGGGTGTAAAAGATAAATCTTTCCTTATAGGCACAGTTGTTTAACACAAACAAATGTTCCCAATGGGCCATAACAGAGTTAGCAACACTTGCTCCACAAGGGGAGCCCATTGCAACCCTGACTTTCTGCAAGTAAAATTTATCTGCAAAAATAAAATAGTTGTTGTCAAGAATCAAGTCCAAAAGTTCGTTGACGAGTGCCAACTCATTATTGGACCACCATTAAGTTTTAAGAATTTGCTAACCCATTTCAGGGCAATGCCATGCGGAATGCATGTATACAGATCGTTTGCGTCTATGGTGAGAAAGTTGTATCTGATGTCAAAATCTACACCATTAATTCTATCAAGAAATGACCAAGAGTCTTTACATAAATGGTCAACCTTACTTAAATACTTTTGCAAGACTTCGTCCACTACTTTCGCATATGTGTACATAGGGGAACCCCTGCTGTCAACTAGTGGTCGCATTGGAGGATTGAGGATGTCTTTGTGTATTTTAGGTATACCGAACAGGTAGGGAAACCTAGGGAATGATGTACACATATAGCTATATGTATTCTGATTGATCCTACCCTCTATGAACATTTCCTCAATACTATTCTTGATAGTATTGTAAGCACCATTAGTCTCAGATCTTGAACTAGGTGAGTAGGATGGACTATCCAACAAATGTGACATCCGTTCGTTGTAATCGTCACAGTCAAAAATGACCAAACCCCCACCTTTATCGGGTTTGCAAATATGGATATCATATAGTTTTACAAAGTCAGTGCACTCCTTTTCAGCTTTAGTTTCAACACTAAAGGTAGAAAAGTTATGTGCAGACTTGAATTTCTGACAGATGTCCACCTCACACATTAATTCAAAAACATGCAATAATGGGTGTAAGGAAGGATTGTAAACAGAACAGCATAAACCGAGTCCAAGTAGGACCGTTGGCATGTATAAATGCCAATCTTGTAGTTTTTGCCAATACATTATAGAAGCTAATAGATTCACTGTGCATGACCAACAGTACACCCTGAAGTATAGAGTTAACTGTAATTCCAGGATAATTATTTATTTAGCTCAGTGCCAGTGTTGTCTAGCTTTTTATATTGGCAAAACCGAGAGGCGTCTTCGTGATCGCCTCTATGAGCACATTTATGCTATTAGAAAAAATAAACCTGAAAACGCTTTGGCTAAGCACATTTGTTCTAACCCTGATCATACTTTTAAATTTATAGCAATTGATCAGATTTGCCAGACCCCTAGAGATGCTCCAGTAGGTTTAAAGTTGGAAGAACTCGAACTTACTTGGCAGATTAGACTAAATGCATACACTGTGCCTGGTCTGAATGAAGGCTGTTCCATTAGTAGTATATTGAAGCTTAAAAGCTTAACAAGATGACATTGTGTAAGGTTATAATTAATTTTCAACTTGTTTTCAGTGTTTAGAATTTTGAACACCTGCTCATATATTTATTTTGTACTATGGGTATCTGTATAGGAAATGGTTATATCATGAATTATGTTTTGTACTGTAGGTGACTTTAGCGGTTGGTTCTCTTTAAATGCCCCCCCCCCTTTTTTCTTTAAATGGATGTTACTTATTTATATTGCTTAATTGAGCATTTAATTGTTTTAAGTATTTAAGGTTTGTATCATTGATATTATTTTTCTGATGAACTTTGTCGATTTTATTCAAAAGAAAAGTGCTTTACTTTATTAAAGTTTTATTTTTTTCATTGCTCTTGGTGTTGCTGTCCAGCCACTGTTCCTGTTTTGTGGTATAAATTACTATAAACAAAAAAGGCAAAAAATATAAATCTTGTTTCATCAAACTTTTATTCTTCTGGCTTCTTGGCAGAAACCTTCCAGGAAGTATAACAATTCACAAAAAGAATTCACAAACATATCATTGTCTGTCTTATATGGATCACTTTGGATACTGGATGCATGGCTTGCAAAGCAATTAGACAGAAGAGGTTTCTGTACTTTTTCTAGACTTGCATATTTTTACAAATGACTGACTTTACCACAAGTCTTTATACATTAAAATCCGGATACAGATTTTTCTTTTTCTTTTGAGCACACCTTTAAAAATATATCTTGCGGAGTTAAACCCTTTTCAGTTTTAAGAACATCATTAGCTCTTGTGTTACTGAATTTTCTTGTCTACCATACTATTTAAAACATGTTTTTTCTTTATGATTTATCTTTATAACACTGTTTTGTTTATTATCAACTCACTTTAGCTTCATTTTAACTTTACAAATGTGCAAATCTTCTGCAATCTTTCATTTGAATATTTGTTGAGATTGCTGGTCTGCATACAGATTACTCCTCACTCTGTCCTTTTTTATTCCATGGGTAAAATTTATCTCTCAGCAGCTAATTATGCAAATTGCCAAGTTCAAAGTCTTTAGCTTTGTGTCTTAACTCGGTTACATATACATCAATAGATCTGTGAGAAAACTGATTTCTAGTGAACAACAAATGGTGAGTATATAACATTTGTTTTTGGCTAACTATACTGCTGGAACTTTTATCATTTTTAAATCAGACTGTTGCTCATTAATATGATTAAATAAGCTAAATACTTTAATTACCAGTTTAATTCCCATACTCTAAAATAAACTACCTATCTATATCAAACAAAGCTCCTCATTAGCACTCTTCAAGAAAAATCTTGATGATTGGATGGGAAATAGGAAATTCACCCCGGGGATCACTTCTTTGGCTCTGCTCGAGAGTGGCACAGGGAAATAATTTTCTTGGGTGGCAAAAGCCAGGGTACCTTTTTGGCTGGGCTTATATAGGCCCTAGGGCTGATAGCCTAGTACCTACCTATGAACCTATGAATTACATCATCACCTGCCAGATGTAAAAAAAATGCAAGACAGCTCAAACTAACGCTGTAACGATTAAACTTCTGTACCCATTGCTTCCACATTCTTACCAAGTAAACTAGACGAACTCATAGTATTAAGTGATTGAATATAATACACAATGAGTATACAGAAGCTTTAATAGAAATGAAAGCAAGGCATATTTTGAAGAGTCCAGGTTTCACTGTTTCAGAAAGTACTGTAACTATTTTGCCTGTAGCTTGCAATTTTTCTTCTTTTACTGCTTTTATAGCTTAGTTTTTTTTCTTATGCATTTCATTATGTGCATGTAAAGTGTCCAACCTTTGATTCAGTTTGTTCGAGTCTCATAAATAGTACTGTTTAAAGGTTGAAGTTGACTGATGCTTCATGATTCCTTCAGATAAGATTTGAAGATTTTAGAGAATGGTGGTAAAATTCATTTGAATAATGTTTTGAATTCCATTTCAATTTTTCTCTCAGACAATATCCTTGTCTAGGGATGATTAGGCTAATAAAGATGGTCCTGGTGGTCTAATAGATCCCATATTAACCTCAATGGGTTCACCCAACTCATCACATCTCCTACAAGGACTGACAAATCTTCCAAACGACAGTCTGTCCTCGACTAGATTCTGGTCAGCAACCCCAGCCCATCATTTCATTCAGGCTGTCTCCCTGACAGCCTGAGTGACCATCAACCGACCTTTTTTCTAAGAAGCCACACTCATCAAATGAAGCATACCACCTACCCCCTAATCAGAAATAAAAATGTTTCAACCTGAACAGGTTCATCTCTGTACTAAAAAGCTGTAACTGTGAACCTCTCAGATACCTATCCCTAGAAGACACTGTTAGTTCTTCAAAGGCACTTTCTTAACCATACTAAATTGCCATGCACCCCCTAGAACTATCAGAGTAAAAGCTAACTATGCACCTTGGTTAAGTAAAGAATGCAGATCCCTACTCAAGGCTAGAGGCAAGGCCTGGGAACAGTTTCACAAAAACAATATCCAAATTGTAAAACAAACATTCTTAGAACTGAGAAACAAAGCTAAAAAACTAGTTAAATCAGACAAAATCAGATACTACCACAATATCCAGAAAAAGCACCACAATAACCCTCAAAAGTAATGGGCTGCAGTTAATAATACACTACTGCCAGGTAAATCAGCAGCTCCTATCCCATCATCAACCAGCAACACTGATAATATAGCAACCAAATTCAATAAATACTACACAGAAACTATTCAAGCCCTTGCAAACTCTCAGAGCATCTTCAACAACTCTGCCCCTTCAGTACCTCAGCACAGCACCAACTCCCAAAATAGCACCGACCACTTTTAGTTACACTTGGTATCGACTGATACCATAAAAAAACTATTTATAAAACTAAAACCAACCACCCTAGCTGCAGACAACCTCCATCTGACTTTCTATAAATCACAGCAGTAGCCATACTTATAAACAGATCAATATCAGAGAGCCTAGTATCTCTTATTTGGAAACTCTCCCACATTCTACCTTTACACAAGGGAGGTAATTCCGAAGAATTTACCAATTATCATACAATTGCCATCCTGTAATCCTTATCTAAAATCCTAGAGAGAGTCATACATACCCAATTCATGGACTACCTTCACGCACATAAACTATCTAATACTCAGCAAGGTTTTCACCCCACTCATAGCATCACTACAGTCTTAATGTCCTTTAATAACACAGCGAGCAAATATAGGAGTGACAGACAATTTATATCTGACATTTTTTTTGGACTTGCCCAAAGCATTTGATATGGTAAATCACAATAAACTCATCAGTGTTCTTTCAACCCTAAACCTTTGTGGCTCCTCTATCACTTGGTTCCAAAGCTACCTATAAGGACGACAGCAGGCCATCCAGTGGCAACACCAACTTTCTCTTCTAATCCCAGTTGCCTTAGGGGTTCCACAAGGCTCCATCCTTGGGCCTCTACTTTTCTTTTTCTTCACCAACCAGCTCCACACCTCCACACTTCACACCTCAGTGGTACAATATGCAGACAACTCAACTCTAATATGTGCAGCCTCCTCTTAACAAGACCTATGCACTATAACACAAGATTCCTTCCTATCTGTGGAAACATTGCTCAGTAACTCCCATCTCATCCTAAATCCAAACAAAACAAAGCTCCTTCTCTTCTACGCAACAAACTCCCTCTCAGCGTCTCTGTCTTTCAATATCTTATCAAAAAATAAAACTATTATCACTCCAGTAACTCACACTAAACTGCAAGGAGTAGAAATTGACAATAACCTGAAATGTAATATTTACATAGCTCAAATCATTAAAAAGGCCTTTGAAAAATTAGGACTACTGTACAGAAACAAATGATTTCTTCCAATAAAAAAGCTACTATCACTCACACACACCTCCTGTCAGCTCTCCTATATGCCTCACCAATTCTAACCAACCTGTGCAAAACTGATCTAAATAAACTGGAATCTTGTTACAATAAAATTACCAAGTTTGCCACTGATGCCTCATACAGGGCTCATCACTGTACATCTCTTAGACAGCTAAAATGGCTAGAACGTCCTCAACTGCTACATTTTGCTCAATTAACCTTTGCCCACAAAATAATTTACCAATCAGGCAAAACCCTGCTCTCCGAAATCTTATACAACCATATTCCACTTCTAAAACCCTACACTCCAGTAGCAAACTCCTTCTGTACATAACCAAAGCTAACAACTCAACTGGGGACTCACTCTTCTCAAACGTTTTTAATAAAATATGGAATAAATTCCCAACCCCAATAACCTCCAACTGCTCTATAATACCTTGGCTCTGTTCTTGCAACTGTCCTGGATAGGCCTTACCTCAGTCTCTTTTATCTAAATACTGTTCACTATGGGTTATCTTACGCCAGTAGTTGACCTCAACTGTGTGGAAAAATAGTCTCTTTCTCATTTATATTGTATATATATATATATATATATATATATATATATATATATATATATATATATATATATATATATCTATATATATATATGGTTCCCTATCAGAAGCCTGAAACACTATAAGCCTGAAAATCAAAATCCTGAAACCAAAAGCCTGAAAATTCAAAATCCCGAAAACCCAAAATCCTGAAACTCAAAATCCTGAAAACACAAAATGGACATACTGATGTCATTGTGGCTTTGCTATTGTTAGCCCTGTGGTGTTAGGTCATGCGTTGGGTTCAGGTGAGTGCGCGGTTGGTTTTATGTTAGGGTTAGGGGTGGTTTAAGTGAGTTAGGGTTAGGGCACAGGTTAGGCATGTATGCAATAGTGACAAATATTGGGGTTAGGGGTGGTTTAAGTGAGTTAGGGTTAGGGTGCGGGTCAGGTGAGTGTGCGATATTGACGGACCTTAGGGTTAGGGTTAGGGTCAGGGTCAGTTGGTAGATATTAGTGTCTTTATAGTGACATATTAGCATTATTTGTGTTTTCAGGATTTTGAGTTTCAGGATTTTGGGTTTTCGGGATTTTGAATTTTCAGGCTTTTGGTTTCAGGATTTTGATTTTCAGGCTTATAGTGTTTCAGGCTTCTGATAGGGAACCATATATATATATATATATATATATATATATATATATATATATATATATATATATATATATCTGTATATACACACATAGATATATTCATATATATTTACATTTGTTTACCGGGAAATTCTGACTGGACGCAGGTTCTTTTTCAGCGGATGTCCATGGAGAAAAGCTCCACATCATGTACATGATACAGATACAAAGTTGCAGCAATAGTAAACAACATTACAGGTTGTTGGCTTTAATACAATAACAAGATCCTGATTATCAACAGTATATATAGAAAATGTTGCAAGTTAAGATAGTTTCTTGTGATTTATAATATTAGTAACAAAGTTGTCAGACAAGATGTTAAAGTATGTAAAGACAACTAGTTATTTCTGACTGTGGTTAGTAGTGGTGGTAGTATAGTTGGGTTAAGAGTCTAATTGTGGGGGATAAGGGTAGGAGTGTTAGTCTGGATTAGAACAAGGACAAAGCTAGTGGAAATTTAAGTGGAATTTGAGTGCAGTCTTGAAAAGGCTGCTGGAAGGTAGAGTAGTTATAGAGGGTGGAAGATTGTTCCAAAGTTTAGATATTGTAACTGAAAATATTGCTTCTCCTGCTGAGTTTTTGGGTTTGATAACAGTGGGTTGATTTTTGTTGTTTGATCTTAGGGGCCTAGTGGGGTGATAGGGTTGGAGAACGGTTTGAAGTGAAGGGATGTTAAGGGGATAGTTAATAAGTTTATGAGCGAGGAAGAGTTGATTAAAGTGAAGGAGTTGTGGGAGTTCTAGCCAGTTTAGTTCTTTAAGTGAGATACAATGATGGCTGCGGTAGGAGGTTCCAGTGGCAAATATAGCAGTCTTGTTGTAACAAGCATCCAACTTGTGTAGGTCTGTCTGTCTAAGGTTGGTAAGTATCGGGGATGCATAGAGTAGGGTGGAGGTTAGTTGGAATTGGCTATGGAGATTCTAGCTGCCTTGGTTAGGAATTGGCAGCTTCAGTATAATGCACCAAGTTTCTTGTGAACTTTTTTTATTGTGAAAGATATGTGGGTTTCAAATCTAAGTTTGATGTATATTTCCACACCAAGTAATTTTGTGTGTTCTGATGGAGAGATGATGGTATTGTCTTTGGGAAAAATGTTGAAGTGGGGGTGTTTTGGGTGGCTTTGGAAGGTTGGAACAGGAGAAGTTTTCTTACTTGGGTTGAGTAGGAGCTGAGCATTGGATAGCCAGCTTTCTTCAGAAGAGAATGATTCCTGTGTGATTTGTTGTAGTTCTGGTAGAGTGGGGGCAGAGCAGATGAGAGTAGAACCATCTGCGTACTGTACAAGAGATGCTTGTGTGGTGGCAGTATGTATGTTGTTAGTGAAAAGTGAGAATAGCAGAGGGCCAAGGATAGACCCTTGAGGAACTCCGAGAGTAACTGGGAGGCGAGGTGATGTGTTATTGTCCCAGATTACTGATTACTGGCATCCATGTAGATAGCTGTGGAACCAGTTGCAGGCTGGTTGTGAGAAGGAGAGGTTGGGGAGAGTAGAGAGTAGTAGCTCATGAGATACCATGTCAAAGGCCTTTGAGAGATCTAGAAATACGCCAGTAGAGAAGAGGCCATTGTTTTTGTGATGAAGTATAGTGTTGGTGAAGGAGAGCAGAGCGGAGGTAGTGCTGTGATATGGCCTGAAACCATGTTGGGTTTTGGAGAGGAGATTATTAGCTAGGAGGTAGTTGGAGACCTGGGTGTTGATACATTTTTAAGTATCTTGGAGAGAGGGTAGAGGATAGCAATGGGGCTGTAATTGCAGAGGTCAGTGGAGGGGGTGTCTTTGTGGAGGGGAATGATGTGGGATATTTTCCATATTGAGGGAACATAGCCTTCTGTTAATGGAACGGTTGATTAGAATTTAAATTGGGTAGGCTAGTGTATCAGATGCAATTTTTAAGTATTCAGAGGGGAGATTGTCAGCTGCAATTTTGTTGGGTTTAAGTTTTGACAGTAGTCTTTTTATGTTGGAGGTAGGTACTGAGGAGAAGAAGAAAAGAGGAGTGGGGTGTTTAGGGTTAGGAGTTGGGGCTGTTGTAGGGAAGTGTTGTTTGTTTAGAGATGTTATAGTTTCAGTGAAGTGTTTGTTGAAGGATTCAGAAATACTGCTGGAAAAGGGGGGAATGGACAGCTGGGGGGTATCGACCTTCCCTAGGTGGAGGATATTGTTAATAGTGGAATAGAATTGCTTAGGGTTGTGGTTGGTAGAGTTTAGGGTGGATTTATAGTAGAGGGGATTTGTCTAATTTTTAAATATATGGAAACTAATATCATTTATATTTAAATTGTATACATTCATGTATGATGAGTGATCTGAAGGTTTATTCTATAGAATAGTATTGTCCAGCATTATGTAACTATTGTTTCCGAATATTCTCATAATGTCTCACATCTTTGTCAACTTCTGAAATGTTAGTAATTCTTATAACTGGAGCTTTTCTCCCTGGGCCTCTGCTAAAAAGGCACATGTGTCCAGTCGGACTTTCCCGGTAAGCAAATGCAAAACAAATCAATAAATAATAAATAATAGATGCAGAATTGTTGCAATTTTTAAACTAAGATACCATATGGTTAAAGTCTGAGCAAACAGCAGTGGTATCTAAGAGACTGTAAATTACAAAACTGCCAAAAAAATACTGTGGTGAAATCCATGACCCCCTTATGACACCGTGTATTTTTTGAATGAATGAATAAATGAATGAATGGGTTCAGTAATACATTGTGGCCATCTATATCACAAACGTAACCACACAAGATGCTCAGGAATTGGGGAGTAAGAAAACATACAACTTAATAAAATGTCAATGGGTCTAGTCAAATAATCAAATGTTCAATTCCATGAACCTCTATTCATCGAGACAAAAAGAGTAAATGCTTCATTAAGTGAACATCTCTTTAAGCAAAAATTAAAACATCGAATGACATTAGCTGGCCAGCTGCTGGAAGAAAGGTACATACCATGTCATTACGTCAACATGTAGTTAAGAAATAGTGTAGAAAACAATTGCATAAATATTGTATATTATCAAATACATAATTATACCTCTTAGCTTCTTCTTCTTTTGGCTTTTCCCAGTTAGGGGTCACCACAGTGGCTCACCTGTCCGCTCATAATTTGGCAGTGGAGTTTTTATGGTGTTGAGTTGCCAGCCCAGCGCCCAACCTTCCACAGAAGGCACACACATGCACACACTCATGCCTAGGGCCAATTTAAAGTGTCCAATCCACCTACAGCATGTCTTTGAGAAGAAACCGAAGCACCCGGAGAAAACCCATGCAACCACAGAGAGGACATGCAGAGTCTGCACAGAAGGCACCCCAGCCGAGAATTGAACTGGAGAACCTCTTTCTGTGAGGCTGCAATGCTAATCGCTGCACCACCGTGGCTGCCCATATGGTATAATTATAGGTATAATATATAATTATACCTCTTAGCATGCCCTGTAAATACAAAAAATGTAATATAATGTCTGATAAAGGAGTAACTTTTGTGACAATGTAAAGTATTGTCAGCTATGCCAGAGGGAGTAGATCAGTGCATGTGTGACATACGCCAGCATAGCTAGCTGGAAGTTTGTACAGTATTATATGTCATTTGTATATCAAGCTGATTTGTACAGATGCTTGTGTTGAAAAATGCATTTGGAAAGCTGCTTGTGTTAAAAATGTACCAACAGTGGGTCCTGCTAGACAGAAAAGAAATACACCTATATGTCAGACTGCACTGTAACTGTTGAAATGAATATATTGTAACTGAGGATACTGGTAGAAAAGAGGTTAATCTCTAGCTAACTTTGAGAAATAATCTGAAATTAAAATACCTGGTTTATGCCCTAAAGATTGTATCTTATATTTCTGATTGCAGTCAGAGACAAAATGTCTGTGAAAACCAGGATTAGGAATCCTACTGGATTGTCCTTATGGGGTGAACTACTTGCCACCTGGAAGTGGGGAAGTTTTTGAAATGGTTTTATAGCTTCCAAATGCTATAACACATCTTAGCAAAGCTTTATGTGTATGTATGGCAACACATATGTGCTAGATTCTGGATCAATTTCTAGTAAAGGGGATAGTGTGGCAATCAGAAGTCAAGTTTCCAGATGTATGTGATGTCATTCTGTAATCCAGCACTGAAATTATGTTTTAATACTAGATGAGATAGAAGTCTCAGGGAGGTCTGTGTGTGAAACCTGACAAAGAAGAACCACTCACCTACATCATCTTGCCTTGCTCTAGTAAGTGAACTAGGGAACAGTAGTCCTTCAGATCAGTCAGGAAAATATAGTGAGATTAGTTAAGTATTGTTTTTCTGTACCTGTGTGAACCTTTCCATCATCTGTGTTATTTTTAATAATTCCTGTGATTGAAACTCTGGTGTTTATTATAAATATCTATTCGGTATTTTCATGTTCTTTTTATTATTTATTATGAAATATATTTAAACCATTCATTGTGGCTGGTCATTTAGAGAATATGTTAACCTTGGAGAGTACTTATATTTATTTGGTGACACTGTGGCTGCTCCTGAAAGCTTTGCTGCATTGGTCAAATACTACCATTTGTATTAGTATTAATTCTACTCAGTATACTTGATTATCCTTTTAAGAGCCTTCGAGTAGTTGGCTTTGGAGTGTTCTGGTGGCAGTGTCTACCTTATACTCTGGGTAGAGGGGGCATAGCTGGTAAATCTGTGCCAGCCTTTCCCAGGTGTGTGTGTGTGTGTGTGTGTGTGTGTGTGTGTGTGTGTGTGTGTGTGTGTGTGTGTGTGAAAATCAAATCTCAAAGAGTATGTCTGTCAGCTACTTATAGCAGGGACACAGAGCACTGGTTTCACAGAGAGTATGGTGGAGGACTTGGCTTGGAGCACTGGGTTGAGAACTCAGCTCTGCAGCTGTGTGAGTGGAGAGTCTTATTTGGGGGCCTGGAGAGAGAGAGAGAGAGAGAGAGAGGGAAACCCAGCCACAGGACAAGAGTGTATTCCCTGTATGATCTTAATGGAAATTGTGCTTCATGCAGACAGCTGCATCTGGAAATACTGTATTTCTGTCTTTCTTCCAAGTGAACATCCCTCACTGGTGTCTGTGGTTAGGATTGAGACTCCTTGATTACTGGCCCAGAGGAGGGACGCCACATATTGGTGGCAGAGGTGGGATATTAATTGAACTTCTATAGCCTGTAGGCAATTGTCTCTGAAGGTGTGTGCCCTCTCAGCAGCCACAAGGTAAGCATACAAAGTTTAATTTTTACAACAGTTTTATTTATTTTTTGTTAGTTTAGTTTAATCAGGGTAAGCAGGCAAAGATGTCAGCAGAGGATTACGGCAAGCTGAAAAATAACCAGTTGACCAAGGTGCGCAAAGCCAAAGGACTGGTGCGTGCTGACCTCAGTAAAAAGGAAATGATTTCGGCCATAACTGCAGCTGTGGCACAGACTAGCAACCAGGAAGACAACCAGTCTGATGATAGGGATTTGCAGTAGTCAGAAACAGGACAGTTCACCTTTTCCTCAGAGGAGTTAAAAAACGTTTTGGCATTAAAGAGACTTGAAGTGGAGGCCAAATGTTTGGAATTAAAATTGCCAAACAGATTTCAATGTTTGGAGGACGAAGAAAATGAGAGATTGTGACATTTGGAGGCTGAAGAAAATGAGAAGCAGCATCAACGTGAGAGGGAGATGCTTAATGATTTCAGCCATAACTGCAGCTGTGGCACAGACTAGCAACCAGGAAGACAACCAGTCTGATGATAGGGATTTGCAGTAGTCAGAAACAGGACAGTTCACCTTTTCCTCAGAGGAGTTAAAAAACGTTTTGGCGTTAAAGAGACTTGAACTGGAGGCCAAATGTTTGGAATTAAAATTGCCAAACAGATTTCAATGTTTGGAGGATGAAGAAAATGAGAGATTGTGACATTTGGAGGCTGAAGAAAATGAGAAGCAGCATCAACGTGAGAGGGAGATGCTTACTCTTCATCAGGATCATGGAGTTAATGGGGAAGGGGCTAACCAAACCCCAGAAGCATCAAAGCTCATAAATTTCTTTCATTACATAGTGTGATAATTTTGATAGTTTTGTTTGTATATTTGAAAGTGTATGTAAATAGTATAATGTTGACCAAGGGCGTGTGGTTCCTGACCCCCTTACTACATGGTAAAGATGTAACTGCTGTTTCTAAATTAACTGGTACTAATTGTTTATACTATGAAAAAGTTAAACAATGTTTATTGGGATGTTTTGAGTTAAAACCTGAAGGCTACAAAAAAAAAGTTTTGTGAGCATAGATGCAAAGTAGATGGAAGTGTATGTGATTATATTGCTGAGTTAAGCACCTATTTTCATAGGTGGGTGAGTGGGTGTCAGGTCAAAACTTTTGAAAGGCTGGTAGAACATTTGGTGAAGGGCAAAGCCCTTAGCATTTTGCCTAAGGTCATGAGAATCTGGTTGGCAAACCAGAAGTGCAACTCTGCAAATGACCTGGGGAAAATGGGTATCTTTACTTAGCAAGCAAGGTGTCACTGAACAAGAAGAGGATAGCCAGTGCTGCCCATGGATATAAGGGAACCTATGCTGGGCAGCCTAAACCACCCCAAAAAAGTCCACTAGTAAAAGGAGAAGCCACTAGTTAAGGTACACAGCTAGGATCAGGAGTTAGATGTTTGCAATATAACTGGTTGGGCAATGTAGCATTCAGATGTCCAAGGAAGCAAAGTGGGGAACAAAAGGTGGGGGAGCCAGCAAGTGGGAATAACAATATGCTAGTGGTAAGTTATCTGCAGATAACAGTGGTACCAGACTATCACAGAAGTTTATATCCTGTCTTAGTGGATGGCAAGCAGGCTACTGCTAAGAAAGACACAGCCTCTGACATAATCATTGTGAAGCCTGCAGTGCTTAAAGAGGAACAGTATTTGCTTGGGCAGTCCACTCCAGTCAGGGCTTTAGTAGGGACCCCATTCCAAATGCTTTTGGCCAGGGTTTACTTTGACTGAGAGGATGGAAAAGGGAAAAAAGCAAGTAGGTATGTTTGAGGAGATCCCTGCAGATGTCTTGATAGAGAATGATTTTTATAATGTAGTATCTTGTGTGTATGCAGTTACATGCAGTCAGGCTTGTTGACACACTTGCGGCTTTGGTAGCCTGGGGGAGACTCAGACAAAACCCACCCCTGAAGCCAGGGCTGGTGAGATGGCTATTTCTAGAAGGGAGCTAACCTATAGCAGCCAGCCTGAAGGTGAGCTACAGCTGCTGGTAGGTACTGATGTTCCTTTGGACGCAGTGACTGCAAAAGCAGAGATGAATTGTAGCACCCAGACTGATAGTGAGGCATTGCTGTCAGAGGATACCAGACTTCCTGTTGGAAGGGGAGCTGGGGTGGGTCACAAAGGGAGAGTTGAGACAGGCACAGCTCTCGGAAACTACACTAAAAGACTTGAGGGAGTTAGCTAAGGAGGCACCTGATTCTCAAGAAAAAGGGGAGTCTGTATACTGGAGCAAAGGGTTATTGTATAGGGAGTGGACCACTGAGGGATGGCTAGAGGGTGAGATGATACAACAGTTGGCAGTGCCTACAGCCTACCATCTGGCATTTCTACCGATAGCCCATGACATTCATTTTGCAGGTAATATGGGCATAAAGCATACCAAGACACATATTCTGTAGAACTTTTATTGTTTTGGGATTGCAAGGGATGTAAAAGGGGACTGCAGGACCTGTGAGCAATGCCAAAAATTAGGCAAGGCAAGAGACAAGGTCAAATCTCCCTTGATGCCTTTGTCTGTGATTGTGGTGTCATTTCAGAGGATAGCTATGGAAATTGTGGGGGCTCTGAGTATCCTATTATCCTATGGTCCACAGGGAAGAAGTATATTTGGGTAGTAGTAGAGTATGCTATTAGATTCCCTGAAACAGTGGCTCTGTCCTCCATCAAGGCAGAAAATATGGCAAATGCTTTGTTAGAGATTTTCAGCAGAGTAGGTTTCCTGAGAGAAATACTGACTGACAGAGGTGACAATTTCATGTCAGACCTGCTTGCTTGTCTGTGGTAGCGCTGTGGGGTGAAGCACCAAAAAACCACCCCCTACTGCCCCGAGATTAATGGTTTTGTGGAGACATTAAACTCTATGCTAAAAATGATGCTACGGGCATTTTCAGACCAGATTAAGAGACGGTGAGAAAAATATTTGCCCCATCTGTTGTTTGCATACAGAGAGTTATCCCAGGAATCCACAGGCTTTTCACCCTTTCAGTTGTTGTACGGGCATAGGTGAGGTGGCCTTTAGATTTGATTCATGATAAGTGGGAGGGTGAGTGTGAATCCCACAAGGACCTGTTGAGGCATATCTCGTAAACCTCAGGACAAGGCAAAGGGAGCTTATGGGTTTGGCCAAGGAGAACTTGGCAGGAGCCCACCAGCAGAAAAAGGTTGGGTATGACAGGAATCCTCAAGCCCAGGAATATGCTGTGAGACAGCAGGTTATGGTGCTCACTCCTGTCAGATACAATAAGCTGTGGGCAGCTTGGGAAAGATTCTTCAAAGAGGTAAGGAAGGTCAATGATGTTGCCTACATGGTATAGCTGCAAGGCAGGAGGCAGGGGCACAAACTGTACCATGGTAACATGACAAAACCTTACCATGCTAGGGAGCCTGTTGGGCTGAGTAATTGCAGTGGGTGATAGTATGAGTCTGAGGAGGATCTATGGCTACATCAAGTCAGCCAGTAAAAGGCCAAGTTATTAAGGTGAAGCCTAGGGTTGCAGGTATATGATATGACAGTGCAGCATCATTGTGGGATCAGCAATGCCAATGCAGGTTGGCTGTCAAAGGAGGGTATGAGTTAATGTGTTCCCAGACAGGCTCATGTCACTCAAGCTACATTTCTCCAGGGTCACTTGAGAAACTAGCTGGAGTCTTCAAAGGGGTAGACATGTGATGATGTGAGGTATTGCCAGCTACACCAGAGGGAGTAGGGCAGTGCATGTGTAACATATGCCAGCATAGCTAGCTGGAGTTTTGTAAAGAAGTATATGTCATTTGTATATCAATCTGATTTGTACAGATGCTTGTATTGAAAAATGTATTTGTAAAGATGCTTGTGTTAAAAATGTACCAAAAGTGGGTTCTGTTGGACAGAAAAGAAGTACATGTGTATGTCAGACTGTATTGTAACTGTTGAAATGAGTATGTTGTAAAAGAGGAAACTGGAAGAGAAGATGGTTATTCTCAGTCCAGTTAACTTTAAAAAATAGCCTGAAATTAAATTACCTGGTTTATGCAATAAAGATTGTATCTTACAGTTCTGACTGTCGCAAGAGACAAAATGTCTGTGAAAACCAGGACTTCGAATTCTACTGTATTGTCCTTAAGGGTGAACTAATTGCTACCCTGGAAGGGTGGACATTTTGAAATGGCTTTATAGTTTCCAGATACTATAACACATCTTAGCAAAGCTCATGTGTGTGTATGGTAACATATATGTGCTAGATATTGTTTCAGTTTCTGTTAAAGGGGTAGTGTGGGAATCAGAAGTCAAGTGACCATATGTATGTGATATCATTTTGTAATCCAGCACTGAAATGATGTTTTAATCCTAGATGAGACAGAAATCTAAGGGCAGTCTGTTTGTAAAATCTGACAAAGATGGTCCACTCACCTACATCATCTTACCTTCTCTAGTAAATGAACTAGGGAACAGTAATTCTTTAGATCACTCAGGAAAATATAATAAGATTAGATACGTATTGTTCTTCTGTATCTGTGTGACCTTTTCCATCTGTGTTATTTTTAATATTTCCTGTGATTGAAACTGGTGTTTATTGTAAATAGATATTCAGTATATTCATGTTCTTTTTATTATTTATTATTAAATATATTTAAACCATTCATTGTGTTTGGTATTTTAGAGAATATTTTAACCTTGGAGAGTACTTATATTTATTTGGTGACACTGTGGCCGCTCCTGAAAGCCTTGCTGCTTTGGTCAAACACTACCATTTGTATTAATATTAACTTTATCTGTATAATTGCTAACCTTGTAAGAACCTTAGAGTAGCTGGCTTCAGAGTGTTCTGGTGGAAGTATCTACCTTATAGTCTGGACAGATGGGACATAACTGGTAAATATGTGCCAGCCTTTCCCAGGTGTGTGTGTGTGTGTGTGTGTGTGTGTGTGTGTGTGTGTGTGTGTGTGTGTGTGTGTGAAAATCAAATCTCAAAGAGTGTGTGTGTCAGCTACTAGGAACAGGGACACATAACACTGGTTTCTCAGAGAGAATGCTGGAGGACTTGGCCTGGAACACTCGGCTGAGGACTCAATTCTACAGCTTTGTCATTGGAGAGTCTTATTTGGAGACCTGTAGAGAGAGAGAGTGGGGGAAGCCAAGCTGCAGTTCAGGAGTGTGTTCTCTGTGTGCTCTTAAGGTAAGTTGTGCTTGCTGCAGAGAGCTGCATTTGGAAAAACTGTGTGCATCTATCTTTTTCTCAAGTGAACGTCCATCAACAGTGTCCATGGTGAAGACTGAGACTCCTTAATTGCTGGCCCAGAGGAGGTACATCACAACTGTATTTGCTAATTCTGCCTTATGCAAAAATAAAAGTATTTTATTTTTACAGCAGTATGTGTTGAACTACATAGGGTTTCAGGTTTAAGGTGGTGTTTACTTTTCATGTTTGGTTCAGTTGCAGATGTATTGTATTTTCAGTAATCCTTTACATTTGTAGTGTAGTATTATATAGTTCATTAGTATAGTGTGTATATCATGTATGGTTACTATAAAGGGTGTTGTTTTCTTCTATCACCAGGTTATTTTCATGCTCACAATGTGGCCAAGTATGGAAAATCAATTATATGAATTCCGTTGAAGTTCTTGTTCACTTAATGAAATGTTTGCTTTTTTTGTCTCGACAAATAGAGGTTCCTGGAATTAAATGTCCGATTATTTAACACAGACCCATGTCAACAACTGCATAAACAAGAAATTGTCTCAGAGTATCTTTAATGTACTTGCCTTATTGAAGATTAGAGACACACCACACTATAAATTACATGGGCTGCTACCAAGTTGCAAGCTTTGCAGTGTGTGATAAATGTCTATTAGACCACAATAATATATATGTATCTTTTGGGGGATGTTTGTAAAAGGAAGGTCAATGAATTTTAAATTGCAAGACCATCACAGATGGGTTCAAACTCAGCAGAGATATTACATAATACATATTTATAGATAAAAGCCATGGCATAGAAAAAAATGAAGCGTGACACTAAAAGTAACCAGCAGGAATGTCATGCTTGAGCAGTCTCACTTCAAAGTTGTCGGACAGTGTTGTGTTGTAAATGGAATACTGAAGACATGACAAAAGGAAATGCAGAATTAAAAGTTTGCAACATGCCCTATTAAGTTCTTCTTACAGCAGAAAACTCAGCATAGACAGCAGATACTTACAAGATATATTATACAGATAGTTCTGCACTAATCTGAAGCAAAATAAACTCTTCCCTTAAATATTAAGGGACATATTATCAAGACAAAGCATCTAAATTACAATGTGTTTTCATGAAAACTTGGCAAATATTAAAAAATATAACCAGACGGAATATTTTTGTCACAGGTTACAATAATTAAAATAAATATTTTCTCCAAACCTTTCTTTTATATATATATATATATATATGGGTCTACTTCTTTTGACCTAACTTTCATTTGCCTGACCCCATTTGACTGAAATTTCATTTGCCTGACACTTCATTTGACCGACAAGTATTATTAGCAAGAAAATGGAATATGCCCCCTTCCCCACTGCAGTGCGATCCTGGAGTTAGAATATATAGTTAGGGGGGGGTGTGGGGGGCACAGCCCCCCACTTCATTTCATATAATATTGTTAACTTTTGATGTAATATTGCTTGGTAACAGAAAAGTAAGTGGGGGGCTTCACCCCCACCCCCCCTAACTATATATTCTAACTCCAGGGTTGCACTGCAGTGGGGAAGGGGGCATATTCCATTTTCTTGCTAATAATACTTGTCGGTCAAATGAAGTGTCAGGCAAATGAAATTTCAGTCATTTGGTCTCAGGCAAATGAAAGTTAGGTCAAAAGAAGTAGACCCATATATATATATATATATATATATATATATATATATATATATATATTCATTCATCTTTTCTATCAATACTGACACACATTTTTAAAACTACCATAGCACAAATAATTACATTTATTTGGAGTCCCAAATATATGAGAATAAGTTATGCCAAATTTAATGCTCCCATAATTTATGGGGCCTGACACTTCCAGATGCCTTGCATTATTTTTTTTTCACAAATTCAACTAAATTAGTTAGAATTGCAAACTTTAACACAACATCTAATATTTGGCACTCATTATGGGTAAAACCATGAAATAGTCACCTTCATATTAAAAATAAATGTAACAAATTAGCAGTAATTTGTCTATCTGATCAGGAATCCTGGGGATTAAAAAGCAACTATATTTTAATAGGATTGATTACAGGTTTTCAAAATATGATGACATTACTAAATCTGAAATATGTATATATATATATATATATATATATATATATATATATATATATATATATATATATATATATATATATATATATTTTTTTTTTTTTCCTCCAACCAATTAATTAAAACCCAAATTTCAAAACAAACAGGAAAATGATCATTGTGGTACTTATCCAAAGATTCAATATTGCTTGAATCTTTGATAATAAATCTTGGTGTACCTGAAGGCAATTCTAAAGCAAATAAATTACCCTTTCCTTGCCAAATTTGAAATTAATTCAGATGTTAAACAGAAAATTGCCTTCTTAAAACACCTCAATGATACTTTTGAACAAAAGAAAACTGTGTCTAAAGCTTATAAATTTATTCAAAGCTTCAGATTTTTTGATTCCCCCATTATTCTAATTTATAGCAAAAAGTACAATGATGCTTTAACACTTGATAATAAAATAAAGCATTACATCTAAAAACTAAACTTATTTCACTTAAGTTTTTTTTCACTCAATTGACAGAAAGGCATAGGGAGTCCTAAGTGAAAGATCTGCTCTAGAGCTGAGTCTAGAATTGATTCTAGTTGATTCTTCTGTACTTGTATATGTTACTTTATGGCTCTGTGATATATGTGGAGCTTTTCTCCCCAGGCCTCAACTGAAAAAGGACCTGTGTACAGTCAGACTTTCCCGGTAAACAAATGTAAATTAAAATAAATAAATAGAACAGAAAGTGATCTAGAAAAGGGGAAAATTAGAAGTGCATATAAGTATTACATGATAACTATAAGAATTAAGCAAAGGAGGTAAGAAAAGATTGGAAAAAGAGACCGGAAAAGAAATTTACAGAGGAATAATTGAATGACATATGTATGATTGCTAAGCATCAAAAAAGTCCAGAAGGTTTAGTATTTTTACTTGGAAATATCTGCAAAGATATTTTTATGCCCCAAGCAAATTTCAAAGATTTTTTTTTTCTCAGGTAGATGGCAAATGTTAGAGGTTTGAAAGGACATGGTTTCTTAGTTGGCAGATTGTAAAAATTACTTAGATTACTCTGTCAGAAATATCGGGGGGTCAAATGGAGTACTCTATCAGTAATACTCGAGGAGCAAATGGCTGTAATTAAGAAAATAATTCTTTTGAGCTGGGACACAGGATCTGAGTTGCTTAGGAATAGTAAGGCCTTATTAAGTTTAATGCTATTGGTTGCTGAAAAAGCAATTACTAGAAAATGGAAATGAAAATCTAAACCAACTGTAACTGAAGTACTGAATATTGTTATAAAGATAAAATAACCAGAAGTAGGATCTTTAGAAAAGGAAGGGTGCAAATTGCATAGAACTAAATCGAATTTGTGGTAATGCATGCAGAATAATGTTCCGGAGGAGGAGTGAGGTTTAAAGGAAGACAAGAATTCAACAGTTTTATGTAAAGTTGGAATGAATGGCAGTTGTTATAAAGAAAGAAAACATATATATTTAATCTATAAGACATGAAAAGTTTTAATATGGTTTGTTGTTTTGTGAGGCTATGTTTTAAGTGATGATTTAATGTTGTTGTTGTCTTTCGGCTTTAGATGATTAAAAGAACAGCAAAGCACATAAAAAATAATAGCCCTTATATGACCCCCCCCAAAAATCATCATTTTTTTTCTACAACTTCTTATTCATCATCACAAATAGCCTGTGTGGTAGAGAAAGCTGGTTTATTATACATATTTGGTATTGTCCCTACTCAAAATCCCTTTGGGACCCATTACAAACAAAATTATTCAATCTCATTTTTAGCCACATTGTATGAAACTGGCAATTGGCTCTACTTCCATTCCTCTGGATGGGACTCATTTCTCAGATTTAAGAATTTTTAATAATCTTATTTGCTTTATTGAAATACTACATATCTGGAAATTGGGTAGATGTGAAATCAAGTTTTTAGGAAACTTTCAGAAAATTGCATTACAATATCTAAAAACCTTTAAATGTATCCATAAAAATAACAGACACAAGCTGCATACAGTAGTTACTTGGCAGACAATTTTAAATTTTATCATTTAAAATGTTATTGCTCTTTTTAAACATTCATGTTTCTTAAGCATTTTTCTAACTTTTAAAATAGTTCATAATTTAAAAACGAGACTAAACCACTAGGTTAAATCATTTTGGATATTTTTTCGTGTTCCATTAGAAATCTCGAACATTCAAAAGTTCGAACACCATATGAGCGAACTTTTGAAAACTCGCAAGTTTCAGCAGAGATCACCGTAGGGAATATTTCCCTTTACTTCAATGTAGTGCGATCTTGGAGTTGGTATATTTAAGTAGCGGGGGTGGGGGGGGTGGAGGGGGCTTGACCCCTGCCCAGAACATTTAGGTAAGTTTTTTTTTTTTTTTTTAAATTTTATATTACTTGTTCGAAGTTTTAAAGCTTCGCTCATATGGTGTCAATCATATGAGAGTTGAAGTTTTAAACCTTTGAGCATATAATATAGACTCGTTTTTTCATGTGTTTTATTATCATTTTTTGTCTTTTAAAATTTGCTACAATGTGACTAGACTACAGTAATTTTGGATGTAATTCAGTTTTTAGTCCAGGATACGTTGCTTGTAAATAGCCTTTTTTAACATTATTTTGTTACTGTAAGTACTTGAATTAATGTTTGCATTGCATAATAATAATAATAATAACAGCTATTGCTATAATAATTTCCAAAAAGATTTATACAAAATATTATTTTACTTCTGGAATGCTATAACCTCTTGTTTTTTTCCACTTTCTATGCACATATGTTTATGCAAACTGAAATAAAAGACATCTACAACATAGAGAATGATTTCATGCTCCCTCCAGCCATCCATTTTCTAACTGACTTGTCTTGGTCAGGCACACTGTGATAGCAAGTTTTGTAGGGCAGTACAGACAAGCCTATCTCAGGCAACAGTATGCCACTTATCAGTGGGATCTCCAGGAAATTTCTAAGTTGAGAAATCTAATCTTTGCAATGTCTTCTAGATTTTCCTTGGGGTTTCCTTCCAGTGGACCATGGCTGGTCCCTCTACTGTAGGAAGTACCTTGGGTCGTCCTTACAAGTTACCCAAACCCCTTCAACTGAATCCTCTCAACCATGATTAGCAGATGGTCTAGAATATAATCTTCCAAGATTGCCAGGTTCCTCCCTCTATTATAGACAGTGAACACAGCAGCCCTGCAAAAGGATGTCACTTCCACTGCTAGTATCGATATTTCTGTCATTTGCAGTCACTACCAGTGTTCATGATGGTGAGAAAGGGGGGGTAGTTTCAATGATAAAGTGAAAGCGTCACCCTGTGGTTTGGCTCTCTTTGCACCAGCACCATCCCATAAAGTGTATTCACCACAGGTGCTGCATCAGACATCTACTGGTTACTCTCCTGATCTCATCAATCTTCAGTCATGAACAAGACACCAAAGTGATTAAACTTCTACTCTTGGGGTAACTGCTTCTCTCTCACTTACACAAGGAAGTATACTCTTTTTCAGGAGAGACACATAACCTCTGCTTGACTGATGTCAACTTTCATCCATATCTAGTCACATTGAGCAGCAATTCATTACAGCTCATAATGGAGAGTATAGCTTCTTAGCATGAAAAAAGTAACACTGTCTGCAAACACTAAAGATGTACCCCTACTGTCCCCAAACTGAGTACTCTGCAAACCTTGATGTCCTATCCTTGAATATCATAAGCAAGCAAGGAGCAAGTGATGCCATTGTTGGAATTCTACAATTACCTTGAAAGAATCTGACTTAATTCCATGAATATGGACAGAGCTCTTGCTCTACAAATATAGGGACTGTATAGTTTGATCCTAGGATTCCATTCTGTTTTAGCTTTGCCATAGAGACGTTTAGGAGTACATATGGTCAAATGCCTTATCCAGCTCAACAAAACATATATAATCTGCCTTTCCTCCTGCAAAGAATTTTAACAGTCAGGTTCAGCACTTTCCCCTTGGATTAGGACAGCTTGACAACAGTGACCGGCTCTCCCACCCCCAAACACCTCCAGAGTCACTGAAAAGTTTGCTAAAACCTACCAGAACCTCTTGTTTAGGTAACTTGATAGTAATTCTCCATAGCTTCACCAAGCTCTTTCCACACCTGTACCTTTTTTTGTGACTGCCACTGCTCCTGTCTTCCTGTCATATTGACCTTATGAGAAACATTTGGAAACGTTCATGATTAGAATGTACATAAGAACCCTTTCTTTAACCTGAAGCCTTCCTGCACTGCTGTTGTCCATCAGCAGACCCTAAGATTACACATTATAACAAAAACTGATTACCTTTCTGCCACAGATCCTCTCTGCTTCCTGAACTACTGAGGTTTTGAACAGGGTCCATTCTGACACAATATCCTTAACTTTCCCTGGCATACAAAAGAAAAAGCTCTTCCTGAGGTGAGATTTGAACTCATTCTGTATAAAAAATACCTGAGAGGTACTCACAGGGAAACATCACTAAACATGTTGGCTTTCTTTGCCTATCCATTTTCTATGCTGACCATTTACAAAGGCATTTCTAGGACATAGTCACTAAATGTTTAGTTTTTATGTGATTTCCCAAGTGCTGTTCCAACTCTGTGATCCAACTCACCACCAAGTAGTAACTGATTGATAACTTAACACCTTTCTTGACCCATATGTCTTAAACACATTGCCTTAGTTCTGATGACATAACTATAAAAACATTTGTGTGCATGTGGCCCAAAAATCTCTGGTACCAAGTACACATATCAGCAATAAGTACAATGCAGCTCCTTCAAAGGCTGTTTGCCAAAGCACTAGAGTTTTATGATTTAATGAAGTAGTTTCCAGACACTTTGACATTTATTTTTATTTTACGATGTAAGTTATTTATTATAGAAATGAACAGCCTTGTGTTTCAACTTGGCATTCATTATCCACAATCCAAATGTAGAACATAAGTCTGATAGTATTTCTTCACTTAGCTTCCTCTCAGACAAGCCATTCTTCCTAATTATACACTTTTAAGTATTTCCACCCTTCACCACATGAGTTCCAAGTAGTACTTTGGGTTCCCGAAGCAGAACCCACTTCAGGATGATGTCCACTGTCTTCCAGAAGACTGGATACCCTGAAATGATGCTAGATGCAAAGACCCAAGCAACATGTGGTGCTTTCCTATCTTCGGCTCATGGTTACATTGGGGTGACCCTTTCATCAACTGGCATAGACTCAAGTGATACTACCTCCCCCTAGGGGTCAGTGTGTCTCCCCACACCTCCATATGACCTTCGTTAATGGGCATCTCCATACTAGGAAAGCAACCACCCCAAATGATGTCAGAGCCAATGCTATGTGTAGATGTAAGACAAACTATATATAATTAAGGAATAATCCAAGTGGCTATGGGCTTATCAGGATTTACCCACAGTTGGCATGGTTTGATCATGAGGGTGAAGCCCAAGTGAGTAAACAAAGCCAGCCATGGGTAAATCCTGATATACATACAACCATGAGAAGGTTATTGTCATTAAACAATTACATCATTTAAGAAAGAAATTATCTTTCTTAAATAATATCTTTGTATAATGGCACTGTAGTGTTCCTCCACGTTGTCTTCTGGTTTCCACATTTTCTGACATACTGCGCATGTGTATGAGAGTTTGTTCCCGCGCTTGCACAGTACATCTGTGCTGTTGAACAGAAGCAGCAGAGAAAAGACAGCCTTTTTTTTTTTTTTTTTTTTTTGCTGAGCAGTAGCAATGGAGAAAGGAGAATCCCTGTTGTTGTATTATATGGAAAAGTTAAACTATGAGGAATAAATCTGGACATTCCGTGAAGATTTGGACAATTGAGAAGTAAACAAATTTGTCAACATTTACAAAGGGACAGCACAAAAAAAATAAATAAATAAGGAAAATCAGGAACATTTTGTTTTTTTATATTTCAGAAAGCACCTAATTTTTCTTATGGTTTGCACTGTCCCTCCAAAATATATTCCAATAGAAAAGTCTGGCCACTCAATAATACTTTAGTGGCCAGACTTTTTTAGACTGGTATATGCTTAATTTAGAACATGCACCCTGGTTGGGCAGTCCAATCAGAATGCTTATTTTTGAATAACAATGACCTAACATTGTTTAATTGGTACTTTACAATTGCCTGTGGCTGGATGCTGAGCAACATTAATGGGATAGGGTCATCAGCTCAAAATGTAAACTTGAATATGCAGATCCTAGTGAAAGAGCTGTAGAAGAGGTTATAAGCTAAGCAATTACAAGTATTCTGAGAGCACAAAACGTAGGTCTGTGAATAATTTGGGAAGTTATAATAATGAAGAAAAGTGGAGTTCTGGTAAACAGGTGATGCAGTATAAATTCTAGGAAGTACGAAACAGTATTTATTTACAAAAACAGCAGTCTCTTATACTGGTTTAAATTGTGAGACATTATTACTTTAGAAAAACAGTGGATTCCTGTGCTGGATTTGGTTGAAGAGAAGATGCAGAATAAATTACAGTTTTCTAAGTAATACAGGGTTATGTTGTCATCAGGGAAATGCTCTCATGTCAATAAGATCCAGACAAGAATGTTCACTTGGCAAGCATACTTCAACTACATTTAAAAAGAATGCTGATTTAGCCTTACTATACATTGCAGTAGTGTACTTTCATATTAATACATTATTTTGCACAACATTGTAGGGATAAACTATGTGACTTTGCAAAGTTTTATACTTTGTACTGTCTGCAAATTTTTCTTGTATTTACCTGTACAACAGTTCTTTAAAGATGACATTTAACACACTGATTCTTGTGTAGTGTCATTCTCAATGTAGTTCAACCCAGGCAAATATCAATGAAGTAAAACTGAATTTCAGGTACTTTGGAAATACAGAGATACGTTATAGTCAATGTCCAAAGCATTTATGGTGTACTTTTCAATTGCTTGTTCTGCACACTACCTTTATTTTTAAAGCATGTGTAAAGTTCAAAGGGATATACAACTACAAGGGAACTAATATACAAGCATATAGTTTTGTTTTGGAAACACTCTAATTCTACATTTTCCTTTGGGATAGAGAAAAATATGTAGATTTGTACCCCATGATAGAATAAGATCTGGGTTTCCAAGTCTATGGAGGACTAATCAACAAAGGAAGGTAAAGGTGGGACATCACTGATGTAAGATTGTTAAAAAAGAGATACAAGTCGCTGAAGAGATATTACTAGTATTCCCACATACTTAAACCCAAAAAGAAACTGACAAGGCAAGTATAAAGTGGAACACATTGAGAACAGACCACAGGTAACAGCTGGAAAAGTTAGTAAACTGTTGAAATCACTTGAAAAAGCTTTATGGTGTGCAGAGCTTGCAGGGGTGGTAGTTAAAATCTGTGATCCATTATGAGAGCAGCATGACATTGTGGCTGGCAGTATATGTTATAAGGACCATCTGAGGAGTAATACACAGACAGAAGTAGATCTAACTCCTACAAATCATATTGTGTGTATGGGTTTTAAGGTAATTAACACAAATGTCATCCAATGATTTCCTTTTAGTGACTCTCAGTAGGTATTCCTCCCTCTAATGTGTTTCCAATGTTGTAGATATGCTGGGTTAGGGGCACTCCCCTTACGATATGCACCACAGGCCATCTCTCCTGTCCTATTCTGTCCTGCCTGTAGCATCACACTGACCAAAGCAGTGGCCAAATATGATCCACAATCTGTGATACAAATTTTCAATGACATTTTGGTGCCATGGCAAATAAATAGCCTTATATTTATTTATTTATTTATTTATTGACATTTAATTACTGGAAAAGTCCGACTGGGTAGAAGCCCATTTTCAGTGGAGCCCTGGAGAGAAAAGCTCCAAATTATTATAAAACATTTTAAAAGCAATAATTTTACAATCTTCCAAAATAAAACAAAAACACCTGCAGTTTAAATAATTATAACAAATTCAACATAATATAAAAACATTGGTAAAGAATTGATACACGTTATATAACTTTATATAACAGAATTGTGTAAATAGTGTGTGCTCATGTTATGACCATGTAAGTTGTTAACTTCTATTAAGTTTAATTTATTATTTATGTAATGGAGCTTTTCTCCCCAGGCCTACACTGAAAAAGGATCTGTGTCCAGTTGGACTTTCCAGGTAAACAAATGTAAAATAAATAAATATGACAATTATTTAATATTTAAACAAATTTTAGACAGTTTGTAGAGAAATTAAAGGTAAGTTAATCTAATAAGAGCAGGAACTGCAATATGAAGTTTGGAAAAAACAGGCTTATGATATATTTAGAGAGAAAGTCATGGAAGAGATTTCAATAGTAATGAAGTAAATGAAGAAGGGACGGTAAGGAGATATAAGGAATGAAAAGGTACTTGTTCACATTTAGGGATATAGTTTATCCTGGTTTTGAGCAAGAGCAGAGCCAGATTTTAGATAGGATGCCTTTTATCAATTTTATTACAGCATTGTTCAAATTTTAATTTTTGTGAAGCCTGGAGGTTAGTGAGAATGGGAGCATCATAAAGACGTGTGTGGAGGATAAAAATAGTAGCAAGTGTTGTTATAGTTGCATCAGTGAGAAAGTTTGGCTCTGTAAAGCATCTCTAATTTTTGATGAGTTTTTCTTACACAATTTGTATATGCGGGTTGAATGTAAGATTATTATCCACCTCTAATACTTTGCCATGAGAAGTGACATCAATGGCTGTATTATCAAGACAGAGGACTTTAAATTTTGTTTTTGCACAATATATAGATTCACTAGACAATCTGGAAATATTGAAATTTTGAATTTCAGTATTTCGAGACTGTATAATTGAAATTCCACATACCCAAAAAGCCACAACCGCGAAAACCACAATAGCGACCACACACACACACACACACACACACATACAAAACCACACACACCACACAAACACACATACACCTACCTAACTACACTACAACAAACAAAACAACAAACACAACATAACAAACACACCTACCCAAAACCCTGCACCCCCCACACCCCCTACTTATATATACTAACTCTGAGATTGCACTAAACCCACAAACACACAAAAATCACCACTACACACACTCACACACACTAAAATCCCTACCCAATACCCTTATGTAAACACCACTTACCTGAATCCCCAGCTAAATCTACAAACCACACCGCACTTCACAAACATGGCATCATGACAGCAGATTCAACATTTCTGGATTCGAGATAGTGCAGTTTCTCGTAACTGCACTTTCGACTATTCAGTATCTGGAACTTAAAACCTGTGTGTCTTTTATGAAGAGAATGTCATCTGTCAGAAATCAGCTCTGGATTTAAAATAATGCACTAGCCAAACACCTTTCTCTTCATAAAAGACACACAGGTTTTAAGTTCTAGTTCCTGGATCACATAGACATTGGTGATCTTGAAGGAGACATCCCAAATATTCTGGAGAAACATGAACTCATGTGGCGATTAAAGCCAAATTCTTTTAGGAAGCCTGGACTAAACTACTACTGTTCAATTAAAAGTGCACTGGAACTTAGAAAATTACCACATTATTTACACGAGTAATTTTATTTTATTTTATTCTACCAGTTGGTTTTAAATGCCATTTTAAATCAGTGGTAATTTAAATGTATATTTTGTTTCCATCATCATACGTTTTTTCTTTTTCTAGTTCTCTTTTTTCCACTTTATTCAAAACGATGTGTAATAACAATACTAACTAATTATACAATTATATATATTTTATAGCTAGATTTTAGGGTTCTTGTACACAGACCTGAAGAAGTCTAGAAGGAAGAACGCGATCTTTGTTAACAATAGGTTATGAAAATAGAATATGATTTTTACAATTTATTTTTTATATGCAAAGTGTATATGTATATATTTATATATATTTTTTGATTGCCAAATGGACTAAGGTTGATATATTTCCAGCCATATAGTATATTGTCTTGGATAAAATCGCAGACTTAATAATCTACTTAATAATCTGGTTGCATAAGAGGTACCGCATCATTATAAATTTTATTTAAAGTGCATAAGGGTTATATTATTATGACAGTTATTAAGTAGGGCAGGACTAGCTTGAATGTCACACTGATGGGGGAAGGGATGTGAATTTAACATGTGTACCAATAACACTTTGTTTTACAGCACAATAAACCACTCCCTTGCCTGATAAAAAGTATATATATTTATTTAGAAAGCTTGTGATTAAACTATTACTCTATTTTTGTTTTACTTGGATCACTTGTCTGTGTAGTTAATGAAGGATTTTTGACTGGAAACAGACTGCCTGCCTTGCTTGTATTACTTTTGAATACTTAGTAATTCTGTACAATTATATATTTTTTATTTTTTTTATTTTTTTGACTTAAGACAAGTTTAGGTTCACTGCTTCTACTACTTTTGTCTGATTTGATTAATATACAGTGATTAACTAGAGATATATGGACTGAAAATTTTCCACACAGAGAAGTTTCTTACACTGTTTTGTTAAGTAGTCATTGAAAAGCAAGAAATGAAAATTAAACCTGATTGACTGAATGAAAGCAGGGTATATATGCAAACACATGTAAAGTCAATGTGGTTTTAGGTGCTATCATGTAATATTTTAAAGCTAAACACTGCATTGTGGAATACCTGGAGGTAGACTAAAAAAAAAACAAGATGCCAGACCCCATGTGGGGAGACTCTGAAATTACATTTAAAAATATAAAAAGAAATAGATTCCAAAATAGTGTTAAAATATAGGAATCATCAAGACTTGATGAAATAAACATTTGTTTTCAGACTGTGGCCACTATTCTCTTTTAAGCTAATACACAGGAGGATTCTTCAAGATAAATGTGCTTACATTCAAAATTCTCAGTAAACTCATAGCAGTAGGATCTTTTGGCAGAGCTCCTCCAGTATTAAAGTCAGATGTAGTGACCACAGGCTCTACTCTATGAAGGAATATTGTAACTGTGAGTAACAGGAGACAGCACCTCTTACTTGAGGCTTGCCATGGATCAGAATTTGCTAGGGTAGGAGACCAGATATTTCCTGGCTGGTATGTATGTGCCATATAATTCCTGCCTACCATACATGTAGCTATCATTCAAGATTCTCTCTCAAGATTGGTCTTCTCAGATGGTACTACCTTCTTCATGTTCATGCAGAATGCTATACTGGTACCATATCTTTGCAGCAGTGCGGATGCCTTTAGCTGCTTCAAATGGTCTGACAGAAATGGAAATGGCACCTTTTGTAGTCCACAAGTGAGATCATAGCCTGTACAGCCTTGATGGCAGTGCATTCAGAATCTGTGATGGTGATGTACACATATCTATCAAACAACTATTCATTTGCTTCTAGAAGAGAGTGGAAGGGTACAATGGATGCCATTTTTGTCTTGTATGCCATAAGGAAACAAAATAGAAGTACACTCCACTGGTATTTGCCATGCTGCATTTCTCTTTAGATGATGCAAAACTGACAGTACACTTTTGGGGTTTATGTGGAGCATGTCATACTTAATCAGCTGCACCTGATTTGAAATATTTCTACATACATTTAAGTTCTCTAATATAAGAAGACTGCTTTTTCTGCTTTTTTGTAACTTATAAATAAGCTCCCTTTGGTCTGAAATAATAAATTACCATTTCCTTGTTTTTACAGTCCAGATCACTCACAATACCACACATAAAGCCATATTCACTATCCATAAAAACGACTCTATTTTGTATTTCTCAAAAAGTAAATCTTTTCTCTTATTTCAACAGCAAGGAATCAGACCCTTTTAATAAAGCATGACTGATTGTACTGTTGCAAAAATCAGATAATACCATTCCTTTCTCCAAATACTTATTACTTATAGATCCCTGTGCATTGCTTCATGTTTCTGAAATATTTGACTGTTAACAAATCCTTTTGAAAAGTAAACAGATTCTAAATGTGTCATATACTGGATTTTGCAACATTTAACTACTATGTTCCTTTAACAGCACTTTTGCAAGTATTGCCTTGCAAAAAAAGTGTTCATGCTATATCCAAAAAAGTACAATATGTCCATTGCAATTATTTACTTGAGAACCGAAGTTAAATTGTAAGGAAAATCTTATAATAATAAAAATGATAGATTATATGGACATAAAAGTGATTTTACACAGCAAAAAAACTTCTGGTATAAAAGGAATGCTCTCATTGCATTGAAACTATATCTCAGTATTTACATAAATATGAGACTTGCTGAGTTACAAGAGGGCCTCAGTTTCTGGCATCTTTCTGTTTAATATCCTTGCATTGAGTAATGCTGCCTTAATAGTGTATGAATTTTTAGTTTGAGTTTATTATGTTCAATGTCTTTTGGAGGAACTCTGTCTAGAAATAGGTATTACCACTTTGTGGAAGCCATGTTATGAGATGTGTAAGCCTGCCAAGGACATAAGCTGTACTGTGATCATATTAATTTCAAGTTCCATTAACCACAAATCCACAGAAAAAGTTTATCCAAAAGCACTTTTGGCAAAAAATCTAAACAAATATATATTTTTTTTTTTTGGGGGGGGGGGGGGCAAGCCACACACACACACCCTATCTGGTGTGACATCCTCCACATCCCAAACTTAAATATGTCTAGTTGAAGAAAAGGAGTAATCTTTGATAATAAATCCAATTAATCCAAAAAACAAATTTACTAGATATAAATAGATATATTAATTATTAGTTATAAACAGATATATTATTAGATCAGATAGACCATCCAACACCCTCAATATTTCTCCATACAAAGGTCACACCCCACACTTCCAAAATGCTGAGATATTAATCTCCTTTCTTGAAATTAGCCACTCAAAAAACTTTGTATCATTGTCTTATACAGCCCACCTGTAAATAACATTTCAGTTTTAGAAGATATTCTATCTTGGCTCTCCCGCACTATAAAAAAATGAAAATTATCCTTGTGGACATGACTATTGATTAGTGCTCTATCTCTTCCAATCAGTCATCTGCCAGCATAAACCTATTTCATCCAACTTATTACTACTGCTGCTAGGTACAACAATAAAACCAATGAAGGGTCCACCCTAGACTGTATTCTAGTCTCATATTCTTCCAAATTCATAACTTCTGGCACTACGTCCAACTCTATTAGAGACCATGTCCCTACCTAAACTATCTGAGCCTGCTCAGCCATCTCAAAAAAAAAAAACAATGTTAAACTAGTCCAAAATCTTGCTAAATTTAATCCCATCACATTTAACAGCATCCTAAAAAGCATTAACTGAGGTATCCTGAAAACTCTCCCTTTGGATGATGTTTTACTCCACTTTAATTTTTATTTTATTTAACATTTGTTGACCAGGAATGTTCCACAGAGCCTGTTTTCAGCGGAGGCCCAGAGAGAAATGCTCCAGATGCATGTCTTTGGAATGTGGAAGGAAACTGGAGTACCCAGAGAAAACCCACACAAACATAGGGAGAACATGCAAACTCCACACAGAGGGCACCCCAGCTGAGAATCGAACCAGAGAACCTCTTGCTGTGAGGCAACAATGTTAACCACTGCGCCGACTTTTCAAAAAGTATTAGATAGTCTAGTCCCTTTAAGAACCAAAAGAACTAAAATTAGTAATGCCCCCTGGCTAACAAAAGCTACAAAAGAAATCATGACAAATAAGGACACTTAAATCTCAGAATGCATTTGACCTTATACATTATAAACAGCTCTGTAACAAAGCTAAGAAACTCATCCCTAAAGACAAACAGCACTACTTCTGGAACCAGCAAATTAATAGAAAAGGTAACCCCAAAACATCAGTAATCTTCTGAACCCTGACACCAAATCAGTTCCCTGCCCATACTCTGACAAACCTCCTGAACAAATAGCAAGTTTCTTTAACTCTTTATTTTATTGACACCATTGCCAGTATTACCTCTACTTTCTCCCTTCCTCTCCCAAATAACACCACTTCATCTTCATCTCATATACAACGTCGGAACTTTCCCATCAACTCATATACTAATCATCCCTCTCCATACACTGACACTCCCTTACCAAACAGCATAAGACTGACTTCTCAGACACATTTTAATTGCTCTCCTATTGCTACTTCTTATATTAAAAAAACTCTTCTAAAATTAAAGCCTTGCTCCAACTCTGCTAACCGAATTCCTGACAAATTTCTTAAACTCACTGCAGACTCAGTGGCCTACCCATTAGCATTCTGATAAACAGAGTCATCCATAAATCTTACATCCTTGGCCTCTGGAAAAAAGCTATAATATTACCACTTCATAAAGGTGGCCCCTCTGCCAATATCTCTAATTTCTGACCCATTGCTATACTCTCCCCTAGCTCTAAAATTCTAGAAAAGTGAGTTCAAAAACAACTCTTAGACTACCTTCTAAAACACAAAATTCTCTCACCCACTCAGCACATGTTCTGTCCAGGACATAGCACATCTACTACACTAATATCCTTCTTAGACACAGTAAACAAAGCCTGAGACTCAGGAAACAATGTATCAGCCCTTTTCTTAGACTTATCAAAAGCATTTGATACTATCTCTCACTCTATCCTTCTCTCCCAGCTCTCCAGTATTGGCCTATCTCCTCAGTCACTTAACTGGTTGAAAAGCTACCTCTCTAACAGACAGCATGCTGTTAAATGGCAGAAGTCCATTTCCCCGTACTTTCACAATCTGACAGGTATACCCCAAGGCTCAATTTTAGGACCTCTACTGTTCAACATTTTTATTAACAATCTCCACCAAGCTATCCAGCAGGGTTCCCTAGTCCAGTATGCAGATGACTCCATTGTAGTCTGCTATGTTCACAACTCTAACATACTAAATCAAATCACCCAAAATGGATTTTCCACCGTAGAAACCTGGATTCACAAAAATCACCTTTCACTAAATCCTAAAAAAAAAAGTATGATCTTCACTCGCAAGAGAAAGTCACCCATTAATAAAGCTGAAGTTGACTTTGAAATATTCTCTCTTAACTCCACCAAAATTGAGTTACTAGCCCACACTAACCTATTAGGAGTAATTACTGATGAAAATCTCAAATCCGATCTTCATATTCAAAACAATATAAGCAAGACCCACATAAAACTGGGACTACTCTACAGACATAACAAGTTCCTCTCTCTCCCTTCTAAACAAGCATTAGCACTATCTTACCTTCTGCCTTCGCTAAATGGTGTTCCTTTATTAACTAACCTGCAGTCTTCCATGAAAGCTAAATTAGAAACATGCTATAAAATTGTTAAATTTGCCACAGATAGTCACCATTCTACTCATCACTATATCGCCCTAAAACAATTATAATGGCTTGAACTCCCCCACTACATACTTCTCCTCCAGCTCACAATCACTCATAAATTGATATATAAACCTCATGACTGTGCAGCAGTCAGCTCCCTATTTACCCTTTACATTCTAGCTTGGCCTCTATGGTCTGAACACCAATATCTTCTTCAAATACACAAACCCAAACAACCTGGAGGGCAATTATTATTTTCCTGGACAGTTTCCAAAATGTGGAATACCCTTCCAGCATCTATCTGCTTACAATCAACACGTTCGAACTTCAAAAGTTCAGTACACAATCATTTCCTTTCCAAGTCCAAAATGTGGAATATCCTTCCAGCATCTATCCGCTTACAATCAACACATTCAAACTTCAAAAGTTCAGTGCACAATCATTTCCTTTCCAAGTGGATATGTAAGTGTTCAATTTCTACCTCAGCCATTACTTAAACTTAATGTACTATTTAAACCTTGAATCTGTTTATATCCAGCTTCTCCTCAATTCCCTTTTACCTTAAATTCCTAGCAAACTTCTACTGAGCTCCCCCTATTGATATTCACATACCTCCCCACTCATTTTCCCTACCTTTCCCTCCCTATTTCCACTGTCCTTCTACATTACTAATCTTCTTTCTCTCCTGTCTTCTTCTTGTCCTTTAACTTTGACTCTTCTCCTTGTACCCCCTATTTTGTTTCTCCTTCATTTTTTCCTTACACCCATACCATTTTAATCTCATACTTACATGCCTTGCTCATTAACTTACACTCATATTTTTCTACTGCTTGATCTAAATATCACCTCAAATTATATACTTTTTTCTATATATAACAGTTTAATTCAAACCACTGATCTAAATATTACCTCAAATTATATACTTTTTTCTGTATATAATTGTTTAATTCAAATCACTGTATTATGCACTGTACTATTTTCTAGCTATTATTGTGCCTCTGTACTATAACTATGTCTACTTTTGTGTTTATACATTGATTTATTCAGTTATATTTCATTTTATGTAATTTTATAAATCTTTTTGCAATTTCATGTATTATGTATTATTTTTTTACATTGGAGCTTTTCTCCCAATGCTTTCAATGAAAATGGGCTAGCTGGCCCCAGTGGACTTTCCTGGTAAACAAATGTCAATAAATAAATAAATAAATAAATAAATAAATAAAGACACCTGGAACCACTTGCAGAGTAAAAACAACTTATTTTATCAATGCTAGCTCACACTTTCACATTCATAGGTTCATAGGTTCATAGGTTCACACTAGGCTATCTGCCCTAGGGCATTTATAAGCCTAGCCAGAATGTGTTTGGCTTTCGCCACGCATTTTAAATTTATCTTGCTATGCCCTTTTTCGAGGTTAGTATACTGTGCCTCTGTCTAACAGTGACACAGAAGTGATACCCGGGGTAAACCTACGATCTCCCATCCACTCATCAAGATTCTTCTTGAAGAGAGTCAATGAGGGACTCTGCCTAACCTGGACTAGGATTTTATTCCAGAGTAAAGGGAGCCTCTGAGTTATGAATCTGTCCTTCCAGCATGTCCTATTTATTTCAGTGCTGAGTTTAAAGTCTCTCGAGCGCGTAGCTCGATGGGATTTGGATTTTCTGAGGTGCAGCATGTCCATTAATTCCGGGTTGGACATGGCTTTATACATCAGGCACAGATCACCTCTGAACAGGCAGTATGCCACTGAGTAGAGCTGGAGTTTCTTTAACCGGGCAGCATATGGCATCTGTTTGAGCCCTTTGATCCTCTTGGTGAGGTACTTTTGGGGTCTTTCCAGTTGCTGCAGGTGTCTGGTAAGGTACATCCCAAAAGGGGCATTGTACTCAATTATGGGCCTGATGAGGGATGAGTAAAGAGGCCCGATGACCTCCCCTGATCTAGATGTGAATCCCTTCATGATTAGGTGGGCTATATAAAATGTTTTTCTAACCACTTTGGCCACGTGGTTGTCAAATGAGAGATTGCTATCAACTTGGGTCCCCAGGTCCCTAATAACTTCTTCTGTACTTAATGGATTACCACCTATGTGGTAATTTGTGGGCACTTTGCTTTTGCCAAAGGGGATGACTATACACTTTTTGGCATTTAGCTTGAGGCTATGGCTCTGGCACCAGTTGTCTGTTTCTATGAGACCCTTTTGGAGGATGCTTGTGTCGGCTGGAGAGTCGGTTATGGCGCACAGTTTGCAGTCATCTGTGAACTTGGTCAGCCACAGTCCTTCCGTGTTGGCCTGTACCTCCGAGAAATATATACCGAACAAGAGAGGTCCCAGGACTGAGCCTTGTGGGACACCACTTGTAACTGGTTTGGAGTCTGACATGGCTCCAGCAATTCTAACCATGTGGGTTCTGTCCTTGAGTCAGTTTGCAATCCATCCAGTGACATAGGGGTTTATATTTAAGCTGGTGAGCTTATCTATAATGCCCGAGTGGGGTATTGTATCGAAGGCTTTTGTGAGGTCCAGGTAGGCTGTGTGGACCACCTTCCCCTCGTCAATGGCCTTGGTGACTGTTTCAAAGAAATCAACCAGGTTTAAGAGGCAGGATCTGCCCTTAACAAAGCCGAACTGGGTAGGATCCAGTGTCTGTAGGTCCCCAATATCTTTATTTATGAGGTCCATGATGATCCTTTCCATAGCTTTGCAGACCAAGCTAGTCAGGCTTATGGGGCGATTGTTTCCAGGATCCGTTGAGCACCACCTTTATGGAGAGGGACCTCTGTTGCTGTACGCCACTCTTTGGGCACATATCCTGTAGTAAGGCTGAGATTGAACAGTAGTTTTATGTTTGGGTTTAGCTCTTCTTGGAGTTCATGTAGGACGCAGCCCGGGACACCGTCTGGTCTCATTGATGCTGTGTTTTTTGCTTTGGAGAGGGCAGCTCTTACCTGAGCATCTGAGATGTCAGGGGGGCAGCACTCTGCTGGGATAGATATTTGCCCTTTTGGTGGGGAGGGGGGGAGTTTGCGCTGAACCTGTCAGCTAGGATGTTGGCAATGTCTGTGGTTTGGTGTATTTTTTGTCATTTTGGACTAATTCTGAGCATATCTGGGAATTACTACCCAGGTTCCTAACATAACTAAAGAAAGCCTTGTGATTATCCTTAGTGTCCTGTGCAATTTTTCTTTCGAAGCTGGCCTTAGACAATTTTATGAGTGCCCATAGTTTTTTGCTAATACTGATCAGTGATGCCTTCCCTTTTTGGGATTTTGCTCTATCATTTAGTAGCTTCCTCCTTCTATTGTATAGTTTGTTTATGGCTGGGATCCACCAGACAGGACGTCTGCCTTTGGAGGATTGGGTCTTGGTTTTATTTGGGATCGCATGATCCATGCATTCCTGAAGGTGTTCATAGAATGCGTTTATAAAGGATTCTGCAGTCTGGGACATATTTTTCACAGGCCCGGGGGCTTTGAAGTAATTCCACCTCGGTTTTGAGGAGTGTGAAATTTGCTTTAGAGAAGTTTTTCACTGTGGTTTTCTGGGCAGGGGGTGGGGTCGGGATGTGAATATCCAGTGAGATTAGTTTATGGTCTGATCTTACCAGTGAGGGATACACTTCTGGTCTGGAGCGTAGAGTCCCCATGTTGGTGATGATCAGGTCCAGTATATTTTCCCCTCTTGTGGGAGTGGTAACAAGTTGTTCCATAGCATTTGAGTTTATAAATTCTAGGAAACCTTGGGCTAGGGTGTTGGAGCTAGAGTAATGCTCCCAGTCTATGTTTGGGTAGTTGAAGTCGCCCGATATAATGATGTTTGGAGAGACCTTCATATTTTCCAGTGTTCTCAGGAAGGCCGAGTGGGGTTCCTGGGTTTATGAGGGTGGTCTGTAGCAGGCTATAAACTGGAAGGCAGTTTTATCCACTGTTAGTTGCACATGGATAGTCTCTGATGCTTTGTGCTTTGCCACCAACCTGGAGGTGTGGGTATCTTTGATGAATATCGATACTCCCCCTCCTTTTGTGGTTCGGTCCAAGTTTTGGGGCCGAAAAGCATGGTATGAGGTATAACCTGGTAGTGCTGGGGTGCTCACGGGAGCCCTGAACCAGGTTTCTGTTACTGCACAGATATCGATAATTTCCATGCTAAGGAGAGTTTCCAGTGCGTGCATCTTGAGGTTTAAACTTCTGGCGTTGAGTAGCATTACTCTTAGTTTCTTATCCCTTGTGATACCTATGGAGGTGGGTTTGTCTTTTGAGCCTTGCCTAAAAAAGGCACTATGGGGGTAGCAAGAGCCTTTGTCAATATCCGAAAGCCCAGGGGTGACAGGTGCAAGCCGTCTCTAGCGAAGCATTGTGGCTTGTCGAGCATATCATCCCAAGCTGACAGGCATTGGATCCCCTTTGAATGACACCAGTACTTAAGCCAATTGTTGAAATTGATCATCTTGTCTTCATATTGTGGCATCATTCTTGGTGAGGGTAAGATGCTACTCAAGGTCAGGGTCATACCGGCCTGGGCTACATGCTCAGAGAGCTCCTCTATGTCTCTTTTCATGTAGTCCAGGGAGGTATGTCTCAGGTCATTCACACCAGCATGGACAATGACTGAGTCATATTTGTATTTGCCTTGGAGTGACCTGAGTGCTTGTGTTATGTGGCGGATCCTAGCGCCCGACAGGCTGCTCACTGTGACCCTCTCCTTGTTCAGCCTGGCGAGCGGGACGTCAGTGTGCCTGACGATAGAGTCACCTATTATAAGTGTATCAGGTGTGTTGTTTAGTCTTAAGGGCTGTGACTGTTCAGCACACTGGCTTTGTGAGATATGTGTTGCACGTGTTTTGTTTTGGGGTAGCGGTTGCTTGGGTGTCTGCTTTGGAGGTCTCTGCTGCTTAGGCAGATCTTTATTTAGAGCCTCCGAGTATGTTTTTGTGTGATTATGTGTTTGGTTTGCTGTCGTGGTAGATCTATGTGAGACTGGAATTGTAGTGAGTGTGGTTTCCTTCTCCTCCTGACTGGTTATGCCAGTACTGAGTTGAGAGAACTTAGCCTCCAGTTTGGCTATATGGTTGCATCTCTCACATGTTTTGGAATTTTTTGGGAGGAGGAGAGGGTTGTTTGTGTACATGAGGCAGTTGTAACATTGCCTCAAGATTCCCAGATTCACCAGCTGGACCGGAGAGGAGATTGACAACTGACCTTTGGACATGCTAGAATAATATTGGGCATTCCTTTATAATTGAAAACAAGGGCCAGTGGGGAGTGAGGGTGTAGTGCTTTTAATTTTTAGTGCCGACATATAATTGCTTTAGTGAGCACGTGCCAGGTAACTTAAGTGCAATATGTTACAGTTAACTTAAATGCAAAAATGACAAACAGTAACTTTCTTTCAAGTGAAACAAGGAAATAAGTACAGTAAGCAATGCAGATATCACTAGTGATCCACAGAAGCGCTGAGAAAGCCGCGCATTAGGTGGAATTAGCGTTCCAGGGAAATAACAAGCAAACAAGCATATAAACAAAGCTAGATTCAACAGGCCTGGATCTAGTCTATGCTACAGCAAACAAGGTGTACCAATTTCAGTAAGATACAGTTCAAATATTCAGGCACTATAAACCTTTAACCAGAAATTCCCAGCTCAGAAGGGCAGAGTCCAGCCTCTTCTCCCACAAGAGTGCAGACCACGAACCTTCTTAATGTAAAATAACTGGCCTGAAGCCCAAGTGCTTAAACCAGAACTAATACATTTTAAGAATAACAGACACTGGGCTCTCAATCAGCAGTTCCCAACTTAGAAGGATGAAAGCTACCTGTCCTGCCACCACAGTGCATGCCACAAACCTTCCTAATGTAAAACAACTGGTCTGAAGCCCAAGTGCTTAATCCAAAAGACTTAGAATGATAGCTACACTTTAATCAAGTTACTACCAAGCAGTAATAAATACAATTGAATACTTTAGAGAATGCCTGGATTAGTGCTCAAGTTACACAAACAAAGCTAGATCCAGCAGGCCCGAATCCAGTCTATGCCACAGCAAACAAGGCACCAACTTCAGTAAGAAGCAGTTCAGATATGCATGCACTATAAGCCTTTAACCAGAAATTCCCAGCTCAGAAGGGCAGAGTCCAGCCTTTCCTCCCACAAGAGTGCAGACCACGAACCCTCTTAATGTAAAATAACTGGCCTGAAAGCCCAAGTGCTTAAACCAGAATTAATACACTTTTAGAATAACAGACACTGAGCCCTCAATCAGCAGTTCCCAACCTAGAAGGATGTAAGCTACCTGGTCTGCCACTACAGTGCAGACCACAAACCCTCTCAGTGCAAAACAACTGGTCTGAATCCCAAGTGTTTAAGCCAGAAGGCTTAGAATGAGTTACACCAAGCAGTAATAAATACAACTGAGTACTTTTAAGATGATGCAAAAGTAAAATAAAGTAGGTAGAAACACAAGTACAGTAAAAGCAGATGAAATTTTTTTTTTCTGAACAAGTGCTGAGATCAAAGAAACAGATTTGAGTGCTGAAACTAAAAAACTGGCTAGTAAAAAAAAAAAACTAAGCTAGAAGGCTTCCCTCCAACACAGAAGGGCTTGGGGGCTCAGAAGCCTACAAATAGTGTATACCACTTAACAGGAAAGGCAGGACATTGCTTCATCAGGCAATAAAATACTCATAAAACAACTCATTGTTTTATAACATTTTTTAAAAATTAAATAGTTTAAAATCAATTAATAAATCATGTGACCCATATAAATTATCCGCGATAAGATTCTTAAAGCAATCGTACAGTTTTTTGCTATTTAACTTGATTTTTTAATATGGACATCATGCTAACCATACCATTTAAATCTCGATGTTTATAAGCCATAAATCTAACAATCCATTTATTTGTCTTTTTCTGTAATATTTACTATATCACCCCTATTATCTGCTCTTCAACTATCTGTAAAACCATAAATCTAAAAGGGCGTCCATCATTAGTTTTGTTCACATACTTATATAATACATTTATTTCTATATGCATTCCAATATCTGACAAATGAACACCTATATGTTCCTTTAGCTTATAATTTGTATTACCTACATAAAAACCTTCACATATGTCACACTTCACCATATATATATATATATATATATATATATATATATATATATATATATGTGTGTGTGTGTGTGTGTGTGTGTATAACATATTATTTGTTTCACAGTTTGCATAAACCTGCAATATAAATTGCTTGCCATTAACCAGATATTTAATACATTTGTCTTTGTATATATCTTTACAATAAGTACATTTCAAGCACATCTATGTACCTTTTCTTTCACTTTTAACCTGATTAATTACTTTCATTTTTTTTATAACATAACTTATTTTTCAAAGTTTGTGTTGTTTACATCTAAAGAAAGCTAAGTCCTATAATAACAATGTCTTTTAATTGTGAAATCTGTTTAAAGTACACTAATGTCTCCTAATAATATTCTTCACTTCTCTAGCTTTCCTATTGTATAAAAGCATGCCTCTACATGTCTTTATATTATCATTTTTCTTATTGCTATTAAGTTGCTCACATGTTCTTTTTGAAAAGATAGGTTTTGCTACTTTTTCTCTTTCATTTTTTGTATCATTCATATAATCTGTCAACTGTTTTTGGCCATAACCTCTCCTAATAATGTCATTTAATCCATTTAACCTAATTTGTTTTCCATATTTGTATCTCCTGTGTTCAATTTTGCAACTCGTAACATCTGATCTTTAACTATATTATCAAATGTAAATGTTGGATGCATGCTTGTATGATATAAATAAGTGTTTATCTTCACATTTTTCTTGTACAATGATGTATCGATCTTCCCACTTCCATCTTTACTAATAGTTATATCTAAGAAATCTATCTGGGTATAATGCACTAATTTCTTAAATGTCAAATAACTAGTTGTACTATGTGTATACATTATAAATTTGTCCAATTCAGTTAACGTGCCATCCCATATTAGGAAGATGTCATCTACAAACTTTTTATAAAATACTACTTGTTTATGAAACTAATTATTGTCCTTTGAAAATATACATTTTGTCTTCCAAATATATATAATAATGTTAGCATAAGTGGTAGATACATGAGTCCCCATAGCTACACTTTTGTATTGCTTATAATACTTGTCTTGAAATATAAAAACATTATTGGTTAACACAATGTTTAAGAATTCACGTAACATACTGATATTCATTTTTATTAAAAAAATCGTCAGATCTCATATATTTTCTAACAGTCTCTACTCCTAAATCATTAGGTACAGTTGAAAATAGAGTCTACATTTAATGTTATAAATAGTAATCTTTAACATTTTTCTCAGTTGACCACATATAAGTGATGTATCAAATCAGAAGAATCTTTTATATAACTGGTTGCTTTTTCCAAAGTTACTTTCAATCTCATTTCCAAGAATTTTGAAAATGGTTCCATCACCCACCCTCTAGCAGAAAAAAATAGGTTGCATGGGTGGATTTTGTACTTATTTATTTCAAGTATTTCTAATGATGTTTCACCATTCAGATACATATTATAAACAGCTGTGTTTACTTTTGTGACTATTTTATGTTCTCATTTTGTGTTCTCTCACTCAGTCACAGTACATTCGCTATATTCCTTTTTCGGGGATTCTGTTCCTTTAGGCATCTACAGGACATGGCCTGTATCTTACTGCAGATCACACCTCCACGTGGATCCACAGAACATGATATGTACTTCCTTTCCCCAGATCACACTTCTTCATACACCCATAAGTTACAATCTGTTGCTCCCTGTCTGCAGATCCTGCTACATCAGACACTCAAAGGATACGACCTGTGTTCCATGCCTCAAAATGTGGTTCCTTCACACAACCATGAGATGATTTGTGTTCCTTATCCACAGGTCCTGCTATTTCTCTTATCTATGAAAAAAATATGCCATGTTCTGTGTTCACAGATGATGTTCCTTCATATATTACCACAGGACATGAGCAACACACCCTTTGAACAGCTCCTGCTTCTTCATACATTCTTATTCACTCTCTACAAATGCTGCTCCCTCTCTCCTCACTTGCATATCACCTATGTTATTTTTACACCTTTACAAATTCATGGGACATAAGTTCTGTTTTCTGTCCAATGGTTAACCACATTTACACATTCTCAGGATATAATGTCTGTTGTCTATCCTAAATTTCTGCACCTTTACATATTCAGAGGACAACTGTGTTCTCTCTCCAAAGGTTCTGTGCCTTTACACATACTCAGGACATAAACTTTGCTCTTTTTCCAAAGGCTGTGCACAGTTACACATCCACAGTACAAGAGCTGTGTTCTCTCTCTCCAAAGGTTATGCACCTTTACAAATTCACAGGACATGAGCTGTGTTCCCTGTCTAACAGCTGTGCACCTTTACACATTCACAGGACATGACCCGTGTTCTCTCTTCAAGGGTTCTGCACTTTTGCACATCCTTAAAATATAAGCCGTATTCTCTGTCCAAAAAAGTCACAGCCTTTACAAATTCAAGGAACATGAACTGTGTTCTCTCTCTTTCTCTCTCTCTCTGATGGTTGAGCACCATTATATATTTATATGACATTAGCTGTACTCTCCCATACACCACACATTGTGGTCAACCCTGCACACATGATCAATGCTATCTACTACATCAAAAGCCATGGGTTATGCTCTATCATCAAAGACTGTGTTCTGTCAATTATCTATTGGCTTTCAGTTATGCTTCCAATCCTCAGACTGCACTTCTCACACATGCACAGCAGATAATCTGTGTGACCATTTCACAGTCTTCTACCTCTTCTTCCACAGCACCTCCACTGTGCTCCCTGTTCAAAGATGATAGGTGATGAGATTTACTGACCCATCTCCTTAACAATCAAGAAGCTATCAGTAAATAATTTAGTCTTTCACTTCCTGGGAGCAGTCTAACAGTCTGGGACTACCTTTAAATCTGTGTTGCTATTGCCAGAGGCAATTACTTTTCCATCATAAAAGCAGGATGTCTACAGTCCTTATTTGCAAAGAGCTGATAAATATATGATACAACATATGTTAAATTATTTCTGACAGATTTGGCTTTATTTCTAGAGTAAATGTTTATTGCTCTTAATCCCAAGCAGAATACCAGATTTTCTTCTGCCACATGGTATGCAGCCAAAAAGAACAAAAGTGTTTTACAATTTTGGCTTCAGATGAAGAGCTGTGCATATCAATGTACTGATTTACCAAGTTCATTTCAAGGATTTATAAAATATGCATCTGCTTTTCTGTACAGTAAACATTGTCTTGACATCAGTTAATCCCTTTAGGTGGGCAGCAGAGACATTTGAACAAATACTTGATGGTTCTACTGCACAAACAGATTTCATATGTCATAAGAATTACTGGAGATAGTTTCTTATACAATATTTACAATTCAAATTTGTCATTTCAGTATTAGGTTTCCATGCTTTTAAGTAATATAATGATAAGTGCCTTATTGTGACTGGCAAATCTGCAAGTTTTTTTATTTATTTATTTATTGCCAAAAAGTTGGAAAAATAATGCTGCTTTACTACAGCCTTTTGTCTTTACTTAGCTGCTACCAAACCTATGCACACATACATTAAAGGGGATTTTGCTTAGGTTCCACACAAAGCAATGGGCTGCCCAGAATTGATTCTTTTGTGGCAGCGGCAAAAAGATTTAGTATTACTACCTCTCAGTCATGTCAATGTGCAACACATGTATACCCACAAACAGACAGTGAGAGTTGAGAAAATCTCAGCAGAAAAACAAATCCCTGAGGAATAAAACATGCTTCTATACCCATTTTTGACATGTAGAAATACAACAAAGCTCTTCTTGCGCTGATTTACTTCTGAGCTACATCTTCAATACACAGCTGAAAAGTTTTGATAGGAAATTTAGGGTGAAGAATACCAGATCATATATATATATATATATATATATATATATATATATATATATATATATATATATATATATATATATATATATTAGGGATTCCCACCTGGCTGATTCACAGAGGCAAAAACAATATACTAACGGAAAAAGTTCCGGTCGCCCAAACTTTTTTCTGTTGGTATAAAGTGCTCAAAACCTTTCTTTTTTAACAAATAAAAAAAAAAACACAGAGTAACAGAGACGTTCTTTTTTCTGTTGCTTCAGTTTCAAAGCATTGATGTACTGGGTATACATGGGATGCAAGTCCCATACGCATGCTCAGAACATTAAAACAAGGAAGCAGTGTACCACAACCAGCGGAAGAACAGTAATGCACCATTATACAAAGACATTATTTAAGAAAAGTAAGTATTTTTTCTTAAATAATGTCATTGTATAATAGCAATAATCTACTCCATGGTTGTGGTATATTGAAATTTACCCATAGTTGGCTTTATTTAATCACTCAGGCTTCACCCTCATGATTAAACCACACCAAGCATGGGTAAATCTTCAATATACCACACCACGTCATCGGTTATTGCTTAAATAAAGGTCTTTTTCTGTTATATTTGGCTGACAGTGTTTACTGATGTTGTTGACTGCTTTGTCTGGGAATTACCTTGAATTAATGAGTGATGTTTAAGAATGTTCCTACAATGTATACATTCAGCTGCTCAGATATTCCATCACACTACTTTGTATTGTTTATAGCTATTTGCAAAGTGTATTCTTACCAAATACAAGGAAAGCAGCTACCATGACATTAATAGCCTAAACAAGTAAATCACAGTGTGTTCCACTCCTTTGTCAAGAAGGGCTACATAGGATAGCTCTGATAGCTGTTAGAGTATCGCTTTATTTAACATGTAGGAGGAGATGGAATGTGCTGGGAGAGCTACATATCCTGCCAGTCAGTCTTTGTAACTGGTTAATGTAATTTGACTAGGTACAGGGGTACATTAAGAGAGTACAGGTGTGTAAATTCTTGCCATAATGGTAGATGTCCTTCATGGCAGGGAATCCCATTTGTAAGGAATACTGCAGTGATGAATGTAAGGACATATATTAGTTCTCCAGAGGTTTAGGAGGAGGAATATAGCATGGTTTTTCATGGCTTGAAAACCATGGCAAAGAAAATTCTGAAGGATTTACACAAAGGCTGTGTACAAGGACAGGACTGCCATTCTACCTAGGTAACTACAGATTTGAAACCAGTGACTGTTTTAATTAAGAATCTCTAAAGCATCTCTAGTTCAGCAGCTGTTTTTTTATTATTATGCAAGCAATAATGCCCAACAGGGTGTGTCCTAATGTGCAATTAACTCCCACCCAGGGGTGTTATGAGGGCATCTACACCCTTGAAGGGCATTAATTACACATTAACACACTCCCTGGAGGGCATTATTATGATTAGAGAATGGTCTCTCTATAAAATTGTTGTGCTTTACTTATATATATATATATATATATATATATATATATATATATATTTTTTTTTTTTTATTACTATATTTTAGTACATTTTTGATGTAAAATAGTTTGTCTGCATAATGTTTCAAATTTGCTGTAGTATATGTTAATGGTGTTGGAGGAAGCATTTTACATCTAAAATATACCATTAACAAAATAACAAGGTATTTGCTTTATTTTTTCATCCTTTACTCCTAATTTGTTTGGCTGGCAGTCACTGGAGATTGAAATTACTAAATGATGACATACATTTGAGCTTCAGACTTTTATTTCCTTCAGAAAATTCATGCCAACATAAATCCCTTACTTAAGCAACTTTGTAATTTTATAAGAGCAATAATTAAAATCTGTTTCTATTTTAGAGCCTTTGTTCCTGTGATGCCCACCACTGCTACCAATATGTGATGGCCACCACTGCCACCAATATCTGATGTCCTCATGCTGGGCCAGGATTCCAGGAGCTTGAATCCTCACTGCTGACACTGGAGAGGGACATGCACTTGGAATACAAATGGATACACACAGTATTTCCAGATGCAGAACTCCCTGCATCAAGTACAGTTTCCTTTAAGAGCACACAGGGAATAAACTCAGCCTGGGGTCTGGATTTCTGTATATCTGTCTCCCTCCAGGTCCCCAGTAAGACTCCCTACTGGTACAGCTGTATGGTTAGGTCCTCAGCTGAGTGTCCAAGCCAAGTCTTCCAGCACCCTCTCTGTGAACCCAGTGCTTCTTGTCCCTCCCCAAGTAGCTGATAACACACTCTTTAAGATTTAATTTTCACACACAAAATGGAGATAGGATGGCATAGATTACCCATTCTACCAACTTTGCCTAGACTGTAAGGTAGATTCACTGCTACCAGACAGTTACTGTAAGTCTCTTAAAAGGGTATCCAATTATGCTGAGTGAAGTTACTATTAACAGAAATTATTGTAGTTGACCAAGACAGCTAGGCCTTCTGGAGTGGCCAACACAGTGTCACCAAAGAAATATAAGTGCTCTCAAAGGTTAGATACTTTCTAGAAGGACCAGCCACAATAAACACTTTAAATATATTTAATAACAAATGATAAAAGAACATGAAAATATAGAATATATATTTACAATTGACCACAGAGTTAAACTTCACAGAAAATATTGAAATTAACATTTATGGACAGACTCATACAAATAAAGAAAAACACAATATAAAGTATGCTTCACTATATTCCTGACTAAATCTAAGAGAATTTACTGTTCCCTAATAAATTACTTGGGCAAGGCAAGATGAAATTCATGAGCAGTCTTTTTAGTCAGGCCCCCAAACAGAATACTCAGTACTCTGAGATTTCTCTTTGCAATATCTAAAATATAATTTCCAAGTGGGCTGGTAGCATGAACTCATCTCGTCACCTTACACTAAGTTCTAGCAGCTGTTTGAAGCTGAGACATGCATTTAGCATAGACAGCTATAATACACAACTAAAAGTGTATGGCAGTGCCTGGAGCTCCCCCTCTTTCTACTGAGTTAATTAACAAAGGCGTTTTTTCCAGAACTAGCATACCCAGTCCTGTTACACGCTGTGGGGTGCCATTTTAATGGTTTAACAGCTCATTTACATTTCCCTTATTTTTCTAAAAGTAAGCTAGCTGGTACATTTAATTTAGTTGCAATAATACATGTACATTTCTTTTCAATCCAGCAAGGTGCACTGTTGATACTTTTAACACAGTTAAGATAAGCAAAGCTCACAAATACATTTTGAGTAGAAGCATCTGTACACATCAGTTTGATATACCAATGACAGTTCTAATACATTTGTAACACAAGCATCTTGTATAAGTCAGCTTGATATTTAAAGGACATATCATACTTTACAAAACTCCAGCTAGCTATGCTGGCACTTGTCCATATCATCACAGTTCCCCCTTTATGTTTGGCTTTTTACAGAGTTCTTCAGCTGAAAGGTGCAGTGGTATGCAAACCTCTTTACTGCTGCTGCTGCTAGTAGTCATCTCACTCACTCTCACACATACACACACCTCTGCTTCAGAAAAATGCATGCTAACAAAAACCCTGTTATTCTACCAACTTTCTAAGCTTATAAGAGCAATATTTAAAATCTGTCCCTATTTTAGCCCCTTGTTTCCTCATTATTTGTGGCTCTGTGTAGATTTCCTGTGCCAAGAGGTATGGTCAAGAGATACGTAAAGCTCTTATGTTATGCTGCCAATAGCTTGAATGTCTCACTCTTCACTTTCTTTCTCTCTCTCTCTCACACACACACACACACACACACACACACACACACACACACACACACACACACACACACACACACACACACACACACACACACACTTTCTTCAGCTTTCATGCATGCATTCACTCACACACAGACAGCAAAATCAACACACACACACACACACACACACACACACACACACACACACACACACACACACACACACACACACACACACACACACTTTTTTCTGATTCATTTATATTTTGATTATCTCTCTCTTTTTCTCTCTCTCTCACTTTCATACACACATGCACTCTTACAGACACACACACACACACACACACACACACACACACACACACACACACACACACACACACACACACTCTCTTTTTATTTTATACTCCTGTGATGCCCACCACTGCTATCAATATCTGATGGCCACCACTGCCACCAGTATCGGACATCCCCATGCTGGGCCAGTATTCAAGGAGCCTGAATACTCACAGCTGATACTGGAGAGGGACATGCACTTGGAATAGAATGGATACACTCAGTGTTTCCAGATGCAGAACTCCCTGCATCAGGTACAATTTCCTTTAAGAGCACACAGGGAATTCACTCAGCCTGGTGTCTGGATTTTTTTATATGTCTGTCTCCCTCCAGGTCCCCAATAAGACTCCCCACTCATACAGCTGTAGGGTTAGGTCCTCAGCTGAGTGTTCAAGCCAAGTTCTACAGCACCATATCTGTGAACCCAGTGCTTCTTCTCCCTCTCCCAAGTAGCTGATAACACACTCCTTAATATTTACTGTATACACACACACACACACACACACACACACACACACACACACACACACACACACACACACACACACACACACACACACACACACACACACACACACACACACAAACACCACTCACTTTATTTCACACTCAAAGCAACACTCATTACACTCTTACAACAGAAAACTATACATTCAGCATTTTCATTTTCACATTCTTACTTTCACACACATTTTTTTTACTTTTTTTTACATTTTACTTATTTACACTTACATTTAGCACTTAGTAAAATTTAGCCAGCTGCTAGTTTTTTTTTTTCTAAGCTAGCCAGTAGCTTGGTATTCCGCCATGAGTGGCAGTACTTCAGCTAGGAGCATTGCCATGACTTGTATATCTGTTGGGCAGTACTACTTGCTTGTTCTCCAAGCAGGCGATCGCTCTTGTTGTTGTATGCATGATGATTGTAAAAAAGTGCTGATGTATGTCAAATAAAATTTAAAGCTTTGTCTATTAAGGCATTTTTTAGCTCAAATCTATCCAATTTTTCTATCTTTTTTTTTTCTGGGGAAGAGGAGGGATGGATTCAGCTTGGCTATTAGTACTTTATGTTTATTTAATTTATGTACTTTTACTTTTAATAACAGTAAAATATTGACACTAACTGAAAATTGAAATTGAACAGTAACAGGACTCAACTCATTAACAGTCAAAAATGTCAGTAGCAACACATCATTATCAGATAGTGTATCAATTCACTGAAAAATGTGGCACTCATCTACTGCTGACACAAAAGGAAAGGCCAGTATATTCAATATGGGTGTGGTTCTTACATCCTTGTTACTTAACTATGTGGTGGGGCACTCTTGGAGAAATTAAATATTTACATTTTCTGCCAGAAAACACAACTTCTGTATAGCTACTTAATGGCAAACTTATTTACTTAATGGCAAACTTATTTATCAAATTGCTACATGGGCACAAATTTACATGTATGTTTTGATTGTATGTCAAGGAACTGAACCAAACATCCCTAAAACAAACATCAGCAAAACAGGTTATACCACTGATCTCTCCAGGCTGTAAGGACTAGAGAAGAAACAGTGAAAAAAAAAATATACACACACACACACACACACACACACACACACACACACACACACACACACACACACAAACAAACAACAAAGGTAGAAATAATAATATGATAAGGAGGTGATAAGGTGTACAAGGCTGGCTATTGTAAAGAAAGGGGTTGTGGTTAAAAGCATGGGTAGGGCAGAGGGGAGGCAGTTAGCAGTACATGGGTCTCACTCACTATAAAGGTTTAACATATTTAACATTTTAACATACTGTAATATGAAAACAAGGTTAATCTATTTATATATGACACTAAAACAAAAGCAAATATATCAAATGAGACTGACAGTGTGAAGAGACTATAAAATGATTACTGGGTGGTCCAGTAAATTGCATATCAATGGATTATAGTCTCCCCTAAGAAAATGATATAAAGCATGTAGAGAGTAAAGCACCCCATTTATATTTCTACAAGTTCTTTGAAAGGATCACAGTAGAAACAGACAAAGAAAATAGAATACATGTCACAACAAGAAGGAAAAGAATTGCATTTTAATTGATTTTTCTCAGCATTTTAATTATAGTGTATTATAAAAAACAGAAGGTACAGAGAGGATTCTGAGATGATAATGGATTAACTGTTTTATCTAATTTCACTAAAGTGTAAGCTTTCAGTAAGTTTATATAATATCAGCATGTTTACCAGCAGACTGTCTGCAGCTTCATCCACAGGTTCGTAGGTGAATACTAGGCTAACTGCCCTGAAGGACCATTTTAAGCCTAGCCTTGTTATCCCATTAGATATTCAAATTACCCTTACCATGATTTTTATTCCTATACTTCCCATTTATAAAAATGTAATGTCTCTCTACTTATGTTTACTCTTTTGTTTCTTACTGATTTGTAAAACCTCATCATGTATTTTATACACTTAGTAATACAGTAATTAGCTTTTTGTATAGCTGACCATACAAACTGTTCTTAACTATTTTTTTAACTTCATTGTTCTGTGTATACTACTGGTATATTGTATTTCTGTATGTTGTTTACTGATATATTGTATTTCTGTATGTTGCTTCAATGTGGAACTTTTCTCCCCAGGCCTCTGCTGAAAAGCACATGTTCAGTCACACTTTCCCAGTAAACATATGTAAAATAAATAAATAAAATAAAATAAATTTATGAATGAATGTTTCTGGGATAAAACCACTGAGCATTGAAAGGGGCCCTGCTGCAGGACAGGGCATTTAGGTGTTGCCTCTGTCCATTTGCAGCATAGGGGGCAGTACTAGAATACATTTCCTTATTCCCATCCATTGACCTAAGTTGCACATCAATAGGGATAGGGATGAGCTTTTATTAACTTGGATGGGGAGTCTGTTCCAGAGTAGTGGTGTTCTCTGGGGTATGTACTTGTCCCTCCAAATCATCCTGTTCATGTTACAGAAGAGGTTGAGATCTTTGCACTGGTAATTCTGATATTATTTGATTTGAGGATGTGTAGTAGGTCCATTAGTACAAAGTCAGAGGATGCCTTAAAGGCCAGGCAAGGATGATCTCTTAGTAGTCTATAAGAGGTTGAGTATAGCGATAAGGCTTTGAGGAGGTCCACAAGGTCAAGTGGTTAAGTTCCAGTATTCTCATTGAGAGGTGCTACTGTGGGTGCTCTAGCTATTGCATATGTCTAGTCAGGTACATACCAAAGGGGGAATTATACTTAATGATATGTCTGATGAGGGCTGAGTACTGTGGAACAATGACCTGTTTAACCCAAAATGCTGTGTATTCCATAAGTTGAGCAATATAGAAGGACATCCTCACAACACCTAACACATATTGGTTGAATGCTAGGTCACTGTCTATGTATGTTCTCAAATATCTAACTAATGGATTGGCACTTGAGTGAATCATCATTTTGATTGTTTCCCTGTGCATTTTTGTTTCTCAGAGGATACAGTAATACAGTACTGCCTAAACTAACACCTCACATAACCTCTAGAAACTTCCTAACTAACATACCCCCCTCCCAATAAATGCCAATGATACATAGACACACATTGGGTTGGATTGCATAGCTAGGCTTATGAATGCCCTGGTGGTGGTTGGCCTAGTATATACCTTTTGAAACTGTGACTCTAGCACTAGTTATTTGTTTGGCACAAGTCCTCTTGGAAGGCCATATAAATCTGTCTTTTTGTTTATATTTACTTTCAACATATTCTTCTTAGGGGCGTGGTCAGCATGTGAACTGAGTGGCAGCATCTTTCTTCAGCTTTGTCCTTAAAATGTATTTCTGACAGGAAATATTAAAAAAATATTGATCATGGACAGTTCAACTTTGCTGGAATATCACAACTAATAGTATAAGAAGTCTACATAAAAGATGGCATTTTCTACAAATATTCCTGTCAAAAACCTAAAGGGAAAGCATCAGGACCAGAGAAAAAATGAACGTCACAAAAAATACTGTGTCTGACCAAATTATGAAGAAGAATTTACAGTCATTATTAACAATGATGCAGGACTTGTTACTGAAATTTGATAAAATGAACAAGAAACTGGATATTTTTGAAGAGAATGGTAAAAAGCAAATTCAGCATCTACAGGAATTGACAAACCAACAGAAGTTGAAGACAGAAAATATGAAAGAAACATTAACTGATGTAGAAAACAGAATTTCTGACTATGAAATACATAGTGACACACTAAATTTACAAAATATTTCACTAATGGACAAAATTGAAAATCTAGAAAATAGATCCAGATGCAACAATTTCCGGATTTATGGAACAGCAGAAGGAACTGAGGGTAGTACTGTGGTAAACTTTGTTAATGCATGGCTTTCAGACATTTTAAAGCTTCCAGAAGCTCTTTCCCATGGAATTGAGAGAGATCACAGATCCTTTAAGCCAGTCTCAGCATCAAATAAAACAACAAACAGTCCCAGGCCAGTCATAGTAAAACTCTTTTCATCTCAAGATAAAGAACTTATATTAAAAACTGCCTGGTCTAATTCCCAGATCAAATCTGGAGAGCACATAATCTGGTTTGATAATGATTATTCATCTGGGGTGATGGCCAAAAGAAAAGAATGTTTACCATTAATAAATGAATTTAAAGAAAGGCAACTCAATATATGTTAGATCAGAGGTTTTCATTTTACAGACATTAGACAAAGAATAAAATAAGCTGGAAATGGTGTTTCATTTATGCATACATTTTAGAAAGCAGAAACAAAGAATCTTCCACTGAATGTTGACCTTGCTGAAATAGCAGTTTGTCAAAGGAAGGTTGAAGGGAGTACTTGTTATGTTCTTTTCTCAAGGAAAGAATCAAGAGATAAGTTAAGCTAAAAACAAGACATAGCCTAAGCATCAAGGATTAGGAGTTGAATATAGTCAACAGAAGAAAATTACTGAAAGAGAATATAATATGCTGTGTTCAGGATAGCAGGCAGTTATGGTTAGTAAGTTCATTCGACCTGTTACTTCAGTGAGGATGTCTAATACTCGAGCATGAGTACAGAAAACAGGTCATCTAGAGACTATGTCAGTTTATGTTGTTCAGGACAATCAGAATAATGTACAGCAACTTCAATTGTTTATCAGAACTGTTAATGGAGACAGTATTTTGATATTGTGAACATCTAATAAAACCTTATTAAATAAACTACAGTGTTTGGAAAATTTATGCTGAACAGTGCAGAAGATTTGGTTCATAAGGGAGAGACTGACACCTATTGAAGCATGAGCTTGGGTAATTAAGACTTTCGTTTCTCATTCTCATGGCATACAGTGTTTCCAGCTAACTATGGTAAAGTACCTTCATATCTAATCTTACAATGGTGCCTGTTGTCTGGGGAGAGATATATACTTCTCACAACCCAGCAAGCAGCTGTAACCATCCAGTCGCCAGTACTGCATATTTTCTTAAGTTCGCAGTGACAGTTTATACAGCAGGAGTATGTCAGCAAACCAGTCACACCACCCTTTCAGTGAAATTATTGATCATTTTCAGACTTGGTTACACTACATGTATTCTACAAAAATCTACAAAATAGCAGTGTGTCATTCAACTTCATGTGTTCTACAGACTATAAATAACACTGTTTTCATTAAAGTGCAACACTCCGTGTTTCATTCAAACTTCAACAAAACAGCTGCAGTAAGTAATTTTTTCCAGCACAGTTTTATGGCAATAACTTCAAAGTTTCATTAACAGTTTAAAGTGACAGCAACTGTTTCATAACAGACTTTTCCTTTAGGAAAGCCTCACACAACTTCAACAGACCAGTTTTCTTCGAAACATAAAATACATTCTCCATGGACTTTCATGTTTCTAGACTGATGTCATAAATGTCAAAAAGCAACAAAAAGGTTTATAAGCAACAAACAACTCACATTCCTTCCATGCCATACAGTTATGTAAGACTTTATACCCACCTTTTAGTTAACAGTTCAACAAAGTTTAAGTTAGTTAATTAAAGTTTTTTTTTTGCATGTAAATGTCAAATAATGTTAGTACAGTTAAAATGTCAGTAAATTTCTGGTTTAAGTTTAAGACTGTTCTCTTAAAGTTAAAGGTTATTAGTCCAAAAAATGTTACAGAAAGGTTTACATCACACAAGCAGGCTAATGCCAGTTTAAACGTACATACTTCAGTGCATGCAATTCAACATAATAATTTCAGTTGTAATACAGTTTCACTTACACATGTTCAGAAGGTAATACCATTCAAAATACAGCTGTATGTTGCAGTATTCAACATACAAATGTCAACACAGTCAACTTACATAACATGCAAGCAATGTCTCAGGTTCACATTACTTCAATTAGTGCAATGTTTGCACTACAGGGAGATGAAGGAAATTACAGTACATATTTAAATAAAGTACATTTTAGACAAAATGAAGAACAGACTTCCGTTTGTTTGTGTCTTTTGTCTTTTCCCGGTTAGGGGTCGCCACAGCAGAACTCTGGTCCACTAATGATTGGTAGTGGATTTTTACGTACCAGGTTACCAGCCCTGACGCACAACCTTCAACGAAGGCACGCCCCATTCATGTATGCCTCCACACAGAAGATGCTCTAGCTGAGAATCGAACGGGAAAACGTCTTGCTATGAGGCGACAACGCTACCGCAGCACCACCACCGCAGTACTTCAGTGCTAAGTAAAAAATACATTCCATAGCTAGATGTAAAGATGAGAGCATAACCTGTCATGGTTTAAGGTTATTTCATTATTTACAGACAAATCAAATGCAGCTGCACATGTAAGATACAAATTCAGAATTTAAAAAGATCAACAATTACGACAGCTAACAGTTCAAAGTGTAAATGCTCTGTATATACTGGTTTAGATTTCAGTAAAGAAATGTGCAAATGTACAGATTTTAAAGAATTGGTTATGACAATAACATGCAGACTTATGGGTTAAAGATAAAATAAATTCCAGTTCAGCTGACACAGCTAAGGCACTCAGGAAGGCATATTGGGTGTGGTCACTCAAGCAAAAAGGGTAACCATATGCCTCTAAGGTATATCAGAATTAACAGTCAAATTAATTAGCAAAATAAAGGGTTTGCAGTTACAGGTGGCAAAGGATTTTTTTTTGTTTTGTATTATTGTTTTGTTTAAGAGCTTTGTATTAAAGTGTTGCACTGCATAAATGACATCGTAATATAGAGAAAGTACAAAATGTAAAATTTAAGGTCAATGCTACATTGTAAAAGTACCAGCACAGTTGAAAACTTCAAATTTTATGTTTAAAATAATACATTATGTAATCAGTTTGAAGCTGTATATGTTTCGTACGGAAATGGCAGCTTGCCAAGTATATCAGCTACGATTACAGCTAGTCTAGCAAGTTAAATTAAAGACAGTGCTATCCATTTAATGCATTACAGTTTACTATTTATTCAAAAATGTAGACAGTAATACCACATTCTTGCAGCATTCAGTACTAATAAAAAGTTAAATGACTTCAGCTAAAGAAACGGTTATGGTGATACAGTGGGTGTAGTTTCACTCACTGAACAGTATGTTAAAAATCTAAGGGCCACGAGACAAAATATAAAAAAGTTCAACAGTTGGAATTGATTGTATATAGCTGAAAAATGCCCAGTGTTACATTGTTTTCATTTACAACTTTTAAATGCAATTGCTACAGCCAAGACCTTAAACAAGCTGTCCATTCTAGTGATGAGACAGAAACAGATTTTAATACTGATTTTGCATCAGTAAATCCCAGCAGTTAATACTGGACATGGAAACACAAGTGTGTAAAAGCTGGTACTTAGTTCCAGTTGTTTCCAATAAAACTAAACAGGTTACTGATTTAAATATTAGTAGCATTTCAAATGCAAGGCAGCCCACTATGGTTAATGTCTGGGCAAATGACGTAAGTAATGTAAAAAGTTCAAGCCCAAAGGATAATAAAAAGTATGCTGTAGCTCAGGTTAATGCTGCCAGTGGCATACCAGATTTTCAAAATAAAAAGGACAGACCATATATTTCATTACTCATGACAGTTTCACACTATCAGAGTTTAAAAGGTCAAAGGTAATAGCAAGCCTTTGGAGTTTGGATTTTTAAGAAAATAGCATAATTCTTGTTATGTCAAAATTAAGAGTTGTGTTTGTCTACAGACTTGTAAGAGCTTATGTTTATTTCATGCAGAAAAGAATATATATTTATTTTTATGCAGAAAAAAGTCAGCACAGCAAGTAATGCTGCCAGTTTATAAATGTTAAAGTTGCATCTCATGCAGAAAAATGTAAATAAAGTCAGCACAGCAAGCAATGCTGCCAGTTTATAGTTGTTAAAGCTGCATTTCATGTAGAAAATGTAAATGAAGTTAAGGCAGTAAGTAATGCTATCAGATTAGAATTGATAAAGATGCAAATGTTATTTTAAAGAACGGATACTAAATACAATCAAACAAGAAGTGAAAAGAAGAGGTTTAAAAGGCCTAACTATAAAAAGGACACCAGCATTAAAGCAGGACTTACTTCACTTCATCAGTGATTGGAACAATGCAAAGCAAAATTTGGCAAAGAACTGTGGGACAGAAATTGACTGCCTATGTGTTTCAGTTATTTTTTTAATTTTTTTTTTTTTAAATGTTTTCATGTTTTAGACAATTGTATTATGTTTTTAGACAATGCTCTCATGTTTTAGTATAGTTTTTGGTCTGTGTTCAAATGGATTTCAGTTTATTTGTGTTCAGGTGACACTGTCAAAATGTTCTCATGTTTCAAACAATGTTATTAATTAGGATATACAATGTACCAGTTTCAGTTATGTTTTTTATCTGTGTTTAGTTAACACTAGCAAACAATATTATTTTGGTTTAGTTGGTTTCCAGAATATACATAGCTATTTTTAAATGTTCAGTAAATGCTAATGTAAATATCAGTCAGGTTTCAGAATATGACATTCACGTTCAGTTATGTGTTCAGTATACTACATTTCAGTCAAATCTTACTTCACATTATTCAGTCATTAGTTAAGGATAAGATGACAGACTTATTTGAACATTGTTTAGTCATCAGTTAAGGGTAAAGTAAAATAATTATTTTTTTGTTACAGGCTTATTATTTAAATAATAGGTAGTAATAGTAATAGTCAAGGCATTATACATTTCAGTCAAATCTCAAAATACTTCACATTATTAAGTCATTAGTTAAGGGTAAAGTGATAGACTTATTTTTAATTACATTATTCAGTCATTAATTAAGGATAAAGTAACAAAATTATTTTTACAGACTTATTATAGTTATTCAGTGCACTCAAGGGATAACAGGACAGACTTAATATGTCAATTAGTTTACAGATTACAGTGCACACTTACAAATTGCAGTGCACTTTACATTAGTCAGGAATTAAGGACACTAACAGACAATGCAAAGGTATATACTTAAAATACAGAAAGTATAGGTTTTAGTAAACTATTATAGCTCATAAATATTCATAAAAGTTAAAAAGGTAAGTAGTGTTATAAAATCAATTTAAATAAAACGTATAGTCACAAGTTAATACAGAATATGGTAAATATGCTTTAAGACCATTTATAAAGTTAACTTTTTAGTGCAAATTTCAATTAGTCTTCAGAAAATAGCCATAATGCTTGATAGGCTATATAATATGTAGCAGAAGAAGCTGCCAAGGAGGGGAGTTCCTCTATATCTAATGCAGTAAAAAAAATAAGGTAAAAGGTATAACAAAGGTGAGCCAAGTGGGCTCAACAGTTCATGCAAATCTGGCAAAGATCTGAGACATGCAGAAAATGCTACTAAAAGGGCACAATGCAAAGTTATCAGCCCAGTCCCTGGAGTAAGGTTGTATGTGTATAATACAGAACAAGGGGCACTTTTGCCTTAAATGCCAACATTATTGGCTAAGCAAATAATAAAGTACAACCAACAGCTACTAAGTTATGTAGGTTTTCAGAAATGTTGGCCTATCATAAAGTATAAGTTTTAACTAAAAAGAAAGCAAATAAAAGTAAAACAATTCAAGAGGACTGTATAATATTTCTGCAGACTAAATCTACGTTAAAAAAACCTTGGTTGCAGAGAAGGGCCAGTTTCAGAAAAAAAGCATGGTACAGTATACAAATAACTTTTTCAAGACCTCTTCCTACAGAAAAATGGGGGGTAATGTACAAGTTTAAATATATCACTCACTTGAATACTCTAAAGACTATACATCTAGGTAATATGAGATCAAGTCATAAAGTGAAGAGATTTAAAATCATAAAGTTAAGAGATTTCAATCTAAACAGGCCATACATTCTCAAGTGACACCTAGTGGTCAAATTTAAAATTGCAGGTTTATTCAAATCATAAAGTTAAAAGACTTCAATCTAAACAGGGCATAAATAATCAAGTGACCTAGTGGTGGAAATTAATACTGCCAGTTTAACGAATATATATATTTTTTATTTTATTTTCAGATTATAAGTCAAGTAGCATAAAAGCTAAATACAGTAGTTAGCAATATAAATGTAAGGTAACTACAGAAGTAGGTCCCAGTAGACTTTTGTCAAGGGACCTCAGGGGCAACTGTTAGATCAGGGTTTTCATTTTACAGACATTAGACAGATTAAAAGAATAAAATAAGTTAGAAACGGTATTTCATTTATGCATATATTTTAGAAAACAGAAACAAAGGATATTTCACTGAATGTTAACCTTGCTGAAATAATAGTTTGTCAAGGGAAGATTGCACAGAGTACTTGTTATGTTCTTTTCTCAAGGAAAGAATCAAGAGATAAGTTAAGCTAAAAACAAGATGTAGCCTAAGGATCAAGGAATAGGGGGTGAATATAGTCAATAGAGGAAAATTATTGAAAAAGAGAATATAATATGCTGTGTGCAGGATAGCAAGGCAGTTAAGGTTAGTAAGTTCATTTGACCTGTTATTTCAGAGAAGATGTCTAACACTCGAGCATGAGTACAGAAAACAGGTCATCTAGAGACTATGTCAGTTTACGTTGTTCAGGACAATTCGAATAATGTACAGCAACTTGAATTGTTTATCAGAACTGTTAATGGAGGGTCTATATTAAATTAGCGAATGCTTAAAAAAGCGAATGCTGATTTACTGACCCCATGTAAGAGAAAGCTTACAACCCCAAACACTTGGAACAGCCATTTTTTCCAGGGGAAAAAAATCACTGTTCCACAAAAAAATAAATAAATAAATAAATAAAAAACTTCAAAACATTACATAAAGTGCAGGGCTTTGCCCCTCACCTGCCCAACTTAAATATACCAATGCCGAGATCGCACTACAGTGAGGAAAATGGCAAAGTAACGGAGATGGCCAAGCGATTTCTTTCCCAGGGAAAGAAATCGCTTATATGCCATTTTGCTTTTTTGCTGTTTCTTGCTTTCAAGTTCGATCAAGATGCATTTGAAGGATTGCATCTTCAATTATATAATAGGAACCCTTAATGGAGACAGTTTTTCAGATATTGTGAACATCTAATAAAACCTTATTAAATAAACTACAGTGTTTGAAAAATTTATGCTGAACAGTGCACAAGACTTGGTTCATAAGGGAGAGACTGACATCTATTGAAGCATGAGCTTGGGTAATTAAGACTTTTGTTTCTCAGTCTCATGGCATACAGTGTTTCCAGCTAACTATGGTAAAGTACCTTCATATCTAATCTTATAAAGTTCATCTGCATTTTCTAGCAAGAATTAAAATCTTCTTCACTAATGTCTCAATAGAAACAGCAGTGACTCATCTATCAACTAATAAAGTCTTAGGCAAGATAGAAGAAATAGATTGGAGTTCTTTTGTTTTGAAACACCATGCTGAGAAAAAATAATGGAAAACAAATGACAAGAAGAAGAAGCTGACAGACAAATAAAGATGACAATCTAAAGATGTCTAAACAAATATTAGAGTAGAAGTACTCATTCAAATGTTTAACTAGTTAGACAGATCCAGATTTTATAACAAAACCACCATGGAATATAAAAATGAACTGGGTGTCATATACTGTTTGGAAGCAATGTCATTTACAAGGTAAATGCCTTTTATTATTTATACTAATGCAGTATGAAACATCTAAAATATGACAGATAACAAAGAACTGCTTTAATAACTAGATCATGTCTTACTAACTCTCCATATCTTAACATATGAAATATGGAATTACCATACATGCTTTCAGGCTTTAATAGTTTGATAACACAATGCTATACTGCTTTTGAATCTAGTCTGAATGTTCTAGGAAATATAAACTGATATAACTTTAACAAACAAATGTTTATGATTGGTTCCTTTGTAAACTATGTGCTAATAGTTAAAAGAGCACTATTAATGTTAAAAAGGCTGTTTGGGGCACTCTTCTGTGGTGCACTGAGTTCTGATAGTCATTTTAAATGAATTACAAGAAATTGAAAGTAAAAAACAGCTGTCTAAGCTCATGGCCTATTCTAGAACTGTAAAAGCTTCACTTACAGTTCTCTGCTTTCCCACCGAAAGCCATGAGCTGGTAAAAAAAGTTTTAATCCATCTTGCGGTATTACAATAAATAAAAAAAACAAAAACAGTTAGAGTCCATAAGAGTCATTTGCATATTCATAAACAGCCAAAAACATTGATTACAGAGAGTGACTAGCACTTGAAGCAAAACAGTATGGGGCTTAACTTAAAACAAAATGCTTTTAAAGTGATAAGAACATATTTTCACCAAGTGTAGCCAAAGTGTAGCCAAAAGTGTAGCCATATGGATACATTGAAAGTTGTTAGACTGCTTTTGAAATGGTGTTAACTTAGCCTGGGTGTTTCTGATTTCATAATAATCTGTGCTGATCACATTTTTTAATCATTCGGCTCATCTTCCGAGTGGTTGGCTGCTGAGATTCCCTACATATATCAACTGACAAAATTTGATTTAAGTATACTTTTCTCTGCACTTATTTAAGATTAGAAATTTGTAGATAATTATTATATATAATATAATACTGGGGGATAATACTCCCTGTTTCTAGCTGCAGTTAGTCTCCTCCCTGTCTCTAGCTGCAGTTAGTCTCCCACCCCCTCTCTGTTCTTGTTGTGGTATTAATATTGGTGGCTTAGGAATTACCCACCCCTGCTGAAAATCTGTTTTTTGACACTCCTACTGGGCCCTTCTAATATGCTCACTCAACTGAGTACAGTGAGATCATATTTTGATTTCAGACACTCCTACCAGTCCCATCTCCTCTGCTGTGAACAGAGAAAGCACTTGGGAAGGATGTCCCCTATAGCATTTTAATCTGCTCTGTTCCCTCCCTCTCCACAAAAAAAAAAAAAAGATAAAAAAATACTTATAGTTTCTTGAGCTGCTTTTACATAAAACTGTCTTCTATCTTAATACTTTAATTTGCTGTTCATAGGTTGTTAGGTTCATAGGTTCATACTAGGCTATCTGCCCTAGGGCATTTATAAGCCTAGCCAGAATGTGTTTGGCTTTCGCCACCCATTTTAAATTTATTTTGCTATACCCTTTTTCCAGGTTAGTATACTGTGCCTCTGTCTAAAGTGACACAGAAGTGATACCCGGGGTAAACCTATGATCTCCCATCCACTCATCAAGATTCCTCTTGAAGAGAGTCAATGAGGGACTCTGCCTAACCTGGACTGGGATTTTATTCCAGAGTGAAGGGAGCCTCTGGGTTATGAATCTGTCCCTCTAGCATGTCCTATTTATTTCAGTGCTGAGGTTCAAGTCTCTCGAGTGCGTAGCTCAATAGGATTTGGATTTTCTGAGGTGCAGCATGTCCATTAATTGGTTGGACATGGCTTTATACGTCAGGCACAGATCGCCTCTGAACAGGCGGTATGCCACTGAGTAGAGTTGGAGTTTCTTTAACTGGGCAGCATATGGCATCTGTTTGAGTCCTTTGATCCTCTTGGTGAGGTACTTTTGGGGTCTTTCCAGTTGCTGCAGGTGTCTGGTAAGGTACATCCCAAAAGGGGCATTGTACTCAATTATGGGCCTGATGAGGGATGAGTAAAGAGGCACGATGACGTCCCTTGATCTAGATGTGAATCCCTTCATGATTAGGTGGGCTATATAAAATGTTTTTCTAACCACTTTGGCCACGTGGTTGTCAAATGAGAGATTGCTATCAACTTGGGTCCCCAGGTCCCTAATTACTTCTTCTGTACTTAATGGATTACCACCTATGTGGTAATTTGTGGGCACTTTGTTTTTGCCAAAGGGATGATTATACACTTTTTGGCATTTAGCTTGAGGCCATGGCTCTGGCACCAATTGTCTGTTTCTATGAGGCCCTTTTGGAGGATGCTTGTGTCGGCTGGAGAGTTGATTATGGTGCCCAGTTTGCAGTCATCTGCAAACTTGGTCAGCCACAGTCCTTCCGTGTTGGCCTGTACCTCCGAGAAATATATACCGAACAAGAGAGGTCCCAGGACTGAGCCTTTTGGGACACCACTTGTAACTGGTTTGGAGTCTGACATGGCTCCAGCAATTCTAACCATGTGGGTTCTGTCCTTGAGCCAGTTTGCAATCCATCTAGTGACATAGGGGTTTATATTTAAGCTGGTGAGCTTATCTATAATGCCTGAATGGGGTATTGTATCAAAGGCTTTTGCGAGGTCCAGGTAGGCTGTGTGGACCACCTTCCCCTCGTCAATCACCTTGGTGACTGTTTCAAAGAAATCAACCAGGTTTAAGAGGCAGGATCTGCCCTTAATAAAGCCGAACTGGGTAGGATCCAGTGTCTGTAGGTCTCCAATATCTTTATTTATGAGGTCCATGATGATCCTTTCCATAGCTTTGCAGACCAAGCTAGTCAGGCTTATGGGGCGATAGTTTCCAGGATCCGTTGAGGCACCACCTTTATGGAGAGGGACCACTGTTTCTGTATGCCACTCTTTGGGCACATATCCTGTAGTAAGGCTGAGATTGAACAGTAGTTTTATGTTTGGGTTTAGCTCTTCTTGGAGTTCATGTAGGACGCAGCCCGGGACACCGTCTGGTCCCATTGATGCTGTGTTTTTTGCTTTGGAGAGGGCAGCTCTTACCTGAGCATCTGAGATGTCAGGGGGCCAGCACTCTGCTGGGATAGATATTTGCCCTTTTGGTGGGTGGGGAGTTTGCGCTAAACCTGTCAGCTAGGATGTTGGCAATGTCTGTGGGTTCAGTGTATTTTTTGTCATTTTGGACTAATTCTGAGCATATCTGGGAATTACCACCCAGGTTCCTAACATAACTAAAGAAAGCCTTGTGATTATCCTTAGTGTCCTGTGCAATTTTTTTCTCGAAGCTGGCCTTAGACAATTTTATGAGTGCCCGTAGTTTTTTGCTAATACTGATCAGTGATGCCTTCCCTTTTTGGGATTTTGCTCTATCATGTAGTGGCTTCCTCCTTCTATTGTATAGTTTGCTTATGGCTGGGGTCCACCAAACAGGACGTCTGCCTTTGGAGGATTGGGTCTTGGTTTTATTTGGGATCGCATGATCCATGCATTCCTGAAGGTGTTCATAGAATGCGTTAATAAAGGATTCTGCAGTCTGGGCCGTATTTTCCACAGGCCCGGGGGCTTTGAAGGATTCCACCTCGGTTTTGAGGAGTGTGAAATTTGCTTTAGAGAAGTTTTTCACTGTGGTTTTCTGGGCAGGGGGTGGGGTCAGGATGTGAAGATCCAGTGAGATTAGTTTATGGTCTGATCTTACCAGTGAGGGATACACTTCTGGTCTGGAGCATAGAGTCCCCATGTTGGTGATGATCAGGTCCAGTATGTTTTCCCCTCTTGTGGGAGTGGTAACAAGTTTTTCCATAGCATTTGAGTTTATAAATTCTAGGAACCTTTGGGCTAGGGTGTTGGAGCTAGAGTAATGCTCCCAGTCTATGTTTGGGTAGTTGAAGTCGCCCAATATAATGGTGTTTGGAGAGACCTTCATATTTTCCAGTGTTCTCAGGAAGGCCGAGTGGGGTTCCTGGGTTTGGGAGGGTGGTCTGTAGCAGGTTATAAACTGGAAGGCAGTTTTACCCACTGTTAGTTGCACATGGATAGTCTCTGATGCTTCGTGCTTTGCCACCAACCTGGAGGTGTGGGTATCTTTGATGAATATCGATACTCCCCTCCTTTTGTGGTTCAGTCCAAGTTTTGGGGCCGAAAAGCATGGTATGAGGTATAACCTGGTAGTGCTGGGGTGCTCTCGGGAGCCCTGAACCAGGTTTCTGTTACTGCACAGATATCGATGTTCTCCATGCTAAGGAGAGTTTCGAGTGCATGCATCTTGAGGTTTAGACTTCTGGCATTGAGTAGCATTACTCTTAGTTTCTTATCCCTTGTGATACCTATGGAGGTGGGTTTGTATTTTGAGCCTTGCCTAAAAATGGCACTATGGGCTTAGCAAGAGCCTTTGCCAATATCCGAAAGCCCAGGGGTGACAGGTGCAAGCCGTCCCTAGCGAAGCATCATGGCTTGTCGAGCATATCATCCCAAGCTGACAGGCATTGGATCCCCTTTGAATAACACCAGTGTGCTTTTAAGTGTTCAAGTACTCTTATTTGAATTTTCATAAACTTGTTTTTGTCATTTTTAACTTATCTGCCTTTATTTAAACTGTATTTGCCTTAATATTGCTACACACTCAAGTGTGCTAGCTTGTACTGCTTTTAAAGTGTTTTTGCTACTGTTATTAGGTCATTCTTTCTAATACAGAGAGAACTTTTTGAGAAAGCCAACCCACTTAACTAAAAAAAATATATATCTATATATATATATATATATATATATATATATATATATATAAATTCCAAGCTTGTTTTCTTCCTTTCCTGTAAGTAGTCTAATCCAGATACAGATTTGCTGTATCCAGGACAGTTTATAAGCTTCTGTGCCCCAAGCTTTTCTGTTTTGGAGTGAAGCCTTCTAGCTTATCAGTGGGCATGGTAAGCACTAGGTAGCCTATCTACCACAAGAGTGGTTTCTGGCCAATTAATTGTAGTTTATTGGCCATTTGGGCAGTTTTTCTATCTCTTTCAACTTTCTGGTTTAAAAGCCTGTATTTGCCTTGCTTCCCACCTTCCCTGTAACTAGTTTAGTCCAGATACAGATTTGCTGTATCAAGGACTGTTTGTAAGCTTCTGTGCCCCCAAGCCTTTATGTGTTGGAGGGAAGCCTTCTAGCTTATCAGTGGGAGTGGTAAGCAATAGGTAGCCTATCTACAACAAGATCCAGATACAGATTCATAGCTTTAGCACTTGAATTTGCTTATCCGTGTTCAGAACTTGTTGTAAGCACTAAATAAACTACAAATTACTACAGCACTCACCCTTCTTCATTACCTAGAGGAAAACAGTTTTGGTACTTACTTTCCTCACTTGCTTAGAGAAAAACAGCTATTGTACTCGCTTTCCTCACTTGTCTAGAGGAAAATATTTTTTTATTCAGGCATGTCCAAGAGTCAGCTTCCAGTGTCCTCTCCTGTCTATCTGATGAATCTGGGCATCTTGAGGCAATGTAGAAATTGCCTCATGTACACAGATAACCCTCTCCTACTACCCAACACTACAACCTGTGAGAGATGCACTTTTCTAGCCAAACTGGAGGCAAAGCTCTCTCCAACCAAGACTGAACTTGATAGTCAAGAGGAGAAGGTAAACACTTGCACCACACCCACACTCATCACATAGTCCCACTAAACATACACCACCAAAACTCACACATAGAAACACAAAAACATATGTGGAGGCTCTCAATATTAATCTGCTCAAGCAACAGAGACCTCCAAAGCAGAAATGCAAGCAACCTCCCACCACCAACACAACCCAAATGACACATAGCCTACAGACTCAGTGTGCCAATCAACCACATCCCATAAGGCCAAACAACGTACCCAACATATTAGTCATAGGAGACTCTATAGTCAGGCACACTGATGCCCAACTCACCAGGCTAAACAAGGAGAAGGTCACTGTCAGCTGCCTGTCAGGAGCCAGGATATGCCACATAACCCATACACTCAGGTCACTCCACAACAATTACAAATATGAATCTGTGATTGTCCATGATGGTGTGAACGACCTGAGATGTACCTCTCTGGACTACATTAAAAGAGACATGGAAGAACTCTCCGATCTTGTAGCCCAGGCTGGTATGACCCTAGCTCTGAGTAGCATCCTGCCATTGCCCAGAATGATACTGCAGTACAAGGACAAAATGATTGACTTCAACAATTGGCTAAGCTTCTGGTGTCATTCTAAGGGGATCCAGTATCTGTCTGCCTGGGATGACATGGTCAACAGACCACGATGCTTTGCCAAAGATGGCCTGCACCTGTCACCCTGGGATTCCAGATAGTGGCAAAGGCTCTTGCCACCCTTATAGTGCCTTTTTTAGGCAAGGTTCAAATGACAAATTCACCACCATAACAGGAACAGGCAAGCAAAAACTGAGGGTAATGCTGCTCAATGCTAGAAGTTTAAATATCAAAATGTACTCACTCAAGGCACTCCTTAAAATGGAGAATATCTATGTCTGTGCAGTGACTGAGACCTGGTTCAAGACTCCAGAGAACACCCCTGCATTACCAGGCTACAACTCATACCACACTTTTCGGCCATCTAACCTGTACCAGAACACCAAAGGCAGAGGTGTGTCCATATTCATTAAGGATATCCACACCTCCAGGCTAGTTGCTCAGCATAATGCAACAGAGGTTATCCAAATGAAACTGACTCTGGGCAAAACTGCAATCCAAATTGTAGCTTGCTACAGATCCCCCACCATGCCCCAGGATTCCAACTCCTCTTTTCTTGATATACTGGAAAATATTAGGGTTCAGCCAAACACCCTAATATTGGGCGATTTCAACTACCCCACCATTAACTGGGAAAACTACTCATGTACAAACTCCTTCGCTCTGCGCTTTCTGGAATTCATAAATTCCAATGCCCTGGATCAACTTATCCACAACCCCACCAGGGGCAACAATATCCTAGACCTAGTCCCTACCAGCATAAGTGATCGGTGTTCCCCACCTGAAGTCAACTCCTCATTGGTAAGATCCGACCATAAGCTAATCACCTTAGATATCCACATCCCACCCCCACCCCCCATTAAGGAAACCAAGGTAAAACTTTTCTCCAAAGCCAACTTCATGCTTCTTAAGACAGAAGTGGTGAACTTCATGACACCCATGCAGATGGACAATACAGTTACGACTGCTGAATCCTACACAAATGCACTCTATAAGCACTTACATGAGTGCATGGATCGTGCTATCCCAAATAGAACCAAGGCACTATCTTCCAAAAAAAGAAGCCAATCTGGTGGTCCCCTGCCATAAACAAACTCTGCAACAGAAAGACGAAATTGTTGCAGAAGAGAGCAAAATCCCATGAGTAGAGGAGCTTCCTGGACAACCTCAGCAAGAAGCTGAGATCCCTTATAAGATCCTCCAAAGCTAGCTATGAAAACAAGATTGCCACTGATTCTAAGGACTACCACAAAGCATTCTATAGCTATGTCAAGAATCTTAATGGCAACGCCCAGATCTGCTCTGAGTTACAGCACAACGGCACAAAAATTACAAAACCAACTGATATTTCCAACATCCTGTCAGATAGTTTCAGTGCTAACTTTACCCCCCTCTCAACCCCTAAAGGGCCCATATCTATACAGGAAGAATGCAGAGTCCCTGTAATCACAACTTCACAGGTAAAAGCAGCACTCTCTAAAGCCAAAAACACAGCATCCATGGGACCGGACAACATCCCAGGCTGCGTTTTACACGAACTTCAGAACGAACTGGCTCCGCACCTAAGCACCATGTTCAGTCATAGCCTCACATCAGGCTTTCTGCCCACTGAATGGCATACAGCAACAGTTATCCCACTCCACAAAGGAGGAGCCACCACTGATCCTGTGAAGTATCACCCTATTAGCCTGATGAGCCTGGTGTGTAAGGCCATGGAACGTATCATCATGGAATTCATAAACAAAGACATTGGTAACCTCCAAACTCTGGACTCCACCCAGTCCAGGTTTGTGAAAGGCAGATCTTGCCTCCTGAACCTGGTCGACCTCTTTGAGGCAGTCATCAAAGCCATAAACGAGGGTAAGGTGGTTCACATAGCCTATCTTGACCTCGCCAAGGCTTTCAACACCATCCCCCATTCTGGAATTATAGCTAAGCTCACTAAACTAGGTATAAATCCCTATGTCACAAGATGGGTTGCCAACTGGCTCACTGACAGAACCCACATTGTAAAAGTTGCAAACTCCAAATCTGACTTCAAACCAGTGACAAGTGGAGTACCACAGGGTTCAGTCCCAAGACTTCTCCTGTTTGGCATCTACTTCTCTGAAGTACAGGCTAATGCAGAAGGCCTCTGGCTAATGAAATTCACAGATGACTGCAAACTAGGAGGTATAGTCGAGTCCCCAAATGATGTGGACATCCTACAGAGGGGCCTCACTGAGACAGATGACTGGATCTCCTGAACCTACGTAGGTGATAGCAGAATGCTTCCACCTTGTTCCCCCCACACTTTTTTTAACTGTATCTTATTTTAATTTTTTTCTGTCTTTTCTGTCTCTCTCCTTTCCTATCTTCCCCTTATTTGACTCATGATTTGCTCTTCTACACATATTCAAATACTTTCTGCCTTGTATATTATTTTCTCCAAAGAAAAATGACACTCTATGATGTTAAGATAGTGCACAGGTACTCTACTTATCTATTTTACTCCTTATTTTACTGACTGAATTCTTGCACCATGTCTACTTATGATTTTGTTTATTTATGCTACATCTTATCCTGACATACTTCTTTGCATTCTTTTTGTTAGATAACCTGTTTCATTGGCATTAATTACAGTTTGTTGTTTAATTGGTTGTTTTCCTCTGTTTTACTGTTTTTACACTTTCAACAGACTGAATACATTTTCTGTCCATCTCTGCCTCTTACTACTCAGCACATACACCTCACCTTTCACTTCTGTGTTGATTATTTTGCTCCTTTCTGTGACTGCAACAAGGATTTCACTGCCATTCTGTCACAAGTTTTAGTGATCAGAAATTACCTCACATCCGAGTATCTGCATTTGTTAATGCTTAGTAGTGTTCAGAAATTACCTCACATCCGAGTATCTGCATCTGTTAATGCTTAGTAGTGTTCAGAAATTACCTCACATCCGAGTATCTGCATCTGTTAATGCTTAGTAGTGTTCAGAAATTACCTCACATCCGAGCATCTGCATTTGTTAATGCTTAGTAGTGTTCAGAAATTACCTCACATCCGAGCATCTGCATTTGTTAATGCTTAGTAGTGTTCAGAAATTACCTCACATCTAAGTATCTGCATTTGTTAATGCTTAGTACTGTTCAGAAATTACCTCACATCTGAGTATCTGCATTTGTTAATGCTTAGTAGTGTTCAGAAATTACCTCACATCCGAGTATCTGCATTTGTTAATGCTTAGTAATGTTCAGAAATTACCTCACATCCGAGCATCTGCATTTGTTAATGCTTAGTAGTGTTCAGAAATTACCTCACATCCGAGTATCTGAATTTGTTAATGCTTAGTAGTGTTCAGAAATTACCTCACATCCGAGTATCTGCATTTGTTAATGCTTAGTAGTGTTCAGAAATTACCTCACATCAGAGTATCTGCATTTGTTAATGCTTAGTAATGTTCAGAAATTACCTCACATCTGAGTATCTGCATTTGTTAATGCTTAGTAGTGATCAGAAATTACCTCACATCCGAGTATCTGCATTTGTTAATGCTTAGTAGTGTTCAAAAATTACCTGACATCCGAGTATCTGCATTTATTAATGCTTAGTAGTGTTCAGAAATTACCTCACATCCGAGTATCTGCATTTGTTAATGTTTAATAGTGATCAGAAATTACCTCACATCAGAGTATCTGCATTTGTTAATGCTTAGTAGTGTTCAGAAATTATCTCACATCCGAGTATCTGCATTTGTTAATGCTTAGTAGTGTTCAGAAATTACCTCACATCCGAGTATCTGCATTTGTTAATGCTTAGTAGTGTTCAGAAATTACCTCACATCCGAGCATCTGCATTTGTTAATGCTTAGTAGTGTTCAGAAATTACCTCACATCCGAGCATCTGCATTTGTTAATGCTTAGTAGTGTTCAGAAATTACCTCACATCTGAGTATCTGCATTTGTTAATGCTTAGTAGTGTTCAGAAATTACCTCACATCTGAGTATCTGCATTTGTTAATGCTTAGTAGTGTTCAGAAATTACCTCACATCCGAGTATCTGCATTTGTTAATGCTTAGTAATGTTCAGAAATTACCTCACATCCGAGCATCTGCATTTGTTAATGCTTAGTAGTGTTCAGAAATTACCTCACATCCGAGTATCTGCATTTGTTAATGCTTAGTAGTGTTCAGAAATTACCTCACATCCGAGTATCTGCATTTGTTAATGCTTAGTAATGTTCAGAAATTACCTCACATCTGAGTATCTGTATTTGTTAATGCTTAGTAGTGATCAGAAATTACCTCACATCCGAGTATCTGCATTTGTTAATGCTTAGTAGTGTTCAGAAATTACCTCACATCCGAGTATCTGCATTTGTTAATGCTTAGTAGTGTTCAGAAATTACCTCACATCCGAGTATCTGCATTTGTTAATGCTTAATAGTGATCAGAAATTACCTCACATCAGAGTATCTGCATTTGTTAATGCTTAGTAGTGTTCAGAAATTACCTCACATCCAGTATCTGCATTTGTTAATGCTTAGTAGTGTTCAGAAATTACCTCACATCTGAGTATCTGCATTTGTTAATGCTTAGTAGTGTTCAGAAATTACCTCACATCCGAGTATCTGCATTTGTTAATGCTTAGTAATGTTCAGAAATTACCTCACATCCGAGCATCTGCATTTGTTAATGCTTAGTAGTGTTCAGAAATTACCTCACATCCGAGTATCTGCATTTGTTAATGCTTAGTAGTGTTCAGAAATTACCTCACATCCGAGTATCTGCATTTGTTAATGCTTAGTAATGTTCAGAAATTACCTCACATCTGAGCATCTGCATTTGTTAATGCTTAGTAGTGTTCAGAAATTACCTCTCATCCGAGTATCTGCATTTGTTAATGCTTAGTAGTGTTCAGAAATTACCTCACATCCGAGTATCTGCATTTGTTAATGCTTAGTAATGTTCAGAAATTACCTCACATCTGAGTATCTGCATTTGTTAATGCTTAGTAGTGATCAGAAATTACCTCACATCCGAGTATCTGCATTTGTTAATGCTTAGTAGTGATCAGAAATTACCTCACATCCGAGTATCTGCATTTGTTAATGCTTAGTAGTGTTCAGAAATTACCTCACATCCGAGTATCTGCATTTGTTAATGTTTAATAGTGATCAGAAATTACCTCACATCAGAGTATCTGCATTTGTTAATGCTTAGTAGTGTTCAGAAATTACCTCACATCTGAGTATCTGCATTTGTTAATGCTTAGTAGTGTTCAGAAATTACCTCACATCCGAGTATCTGCATTTGTTAATGCTTAGTAGTGTTCAGAAATTACCTCACATCCGAGTATCTGCATTTGTTAATGCTTAGTAATGTTCAGAAATTACCTCACATCCGAGCATCTGCATTTGTTAATGCTTAGTAGTGTTCAGAAATTACCTCACATCCGAGTATCTGCATTTGTTAATGCTTAGTAGTGTTCAGAAATTACCTCACATCCGAGTATCTGCATTTGTTAATGCTTAGTAGTGTTCAGAAATTACCTCACATCCGAGTATCTGCATTTGTTAATGCTTAGTAATGTTCAGAAATTACCTCACATCCGAGTATCTGCATTTGTTAATGCTTAGTAGTGATCAGAAATTACCTCACATCCGAGTATCTGCATTTGTTAATGCTTAGTAGTGTTCAGAAATTACCTCACATCCGAGTATCTGCATTTGTTAATGCTTAGTAGTGTTTAGAAATTACCTCACATCCGAGTATCTGCATTTGTTAATGTTTAATAGTGATCAGAAATTATCTCACATCCGAGTATCTGCATTTGTTAATGCTTAGTAGTGTTCAGAAATTACCTCACATCTGAGTATCTGCATTTGTTAATGCTTAGTAGTGTTCATTGTCATGCTGCCTTACACTGATTATTCAACAGTTATTTTGTGTAACTTTATTCATTAACAACCATCCATAAACCTCATATCAGCAAGAGGAGCACAGGAAAAGAACAAGTCTCTATCAGTCTTCAAAGTAAGCCTGGTCTTATCTTCTGATACAGTAACTGGAGTGGTACACAAAACCAGATAGTTAATCTGACCAGTTTTGGTTCGAAATCCCTATTCAGCACTCAGCAACAACAAATGATTACTATAGATGGGTAACCAGCTATAACAGTGTGAGCCACACAACAGGCAGGAAGTTGCAGTTCCTAATAATACTAACCTTGTAAATACTATAGGAGCAAGACTACAGTAGAAAAATCCATAGCACCTTCTGTAGTGTCTCTTAGGCAAATCTCTGGGTCACAGACCAGTGTGGGGCATGCTGCTCATCTTGTGTACTTCAGTAAGACAATGAGACTGGGTGTTCATTTAAGTAGTTTATTACACACAAGCACATGAAGATGGATAGTAGAAACATTAAACTTAAACAAACTATATAACTAACTGACTAATACACACATGCATGCTTACGTCTTGACTGGTCACTGCAAAATGGCACTCTTGCTTGCACATGCTCAGTAGTTATATGCACATGCCTACTGACTGGAAAGCTTCTTAAAGGTATATCCAAGGCTGGTGGAAGCATGTTGGGGGCCCCCAACAAGTTTCAAGTTGGGGGCCCTACAGAGGAGAATATAAAAAGTGTGACCACATTGCCGTCACGCACCCTTCCCCATCAACTTCATGCAGCACCATTTAATGATTACTGTATTGTGTTACTACATTCAGACCATTAAAAGACTTGAAATGCCAAGGTACACACTGGCTGGCATTTAGCACCAATGTCACATTATGGTAAGCCCCTGTAACAGAGTAAGGTAGCCACTCACAATGGTGCACACACACACACACACACACACACACACACACACACACACACACACACACACACACACACACACACACACACACACACACACACACACACACACACACACACACACACACACACACACACACACACACACACACACATTGACTGGGGCAGCACAGTGGTTAACATTGTCGTCCCACAGCAAGAAGTTCTCTGGTTCGATTCTTAGCTGGGGTGCCTTGTGTGTAGAGTCTGCATATTCTCCCTGCATTTGCGTGTGTTTCTTCCCACATTCCAAAGACATGCTTCTGGAGCATTTTTCCCTGTGCCTCTGCTGAAAATAGGCTCTGTCCTAGTTGGACTTTCCCAGTCAACAAATGTTAAATAAATAAAATTTAGTATCAATGTTACATTATGACAATCTCCTGTACCATAGCAAGGTAGCCATTCACAGATGTGTACATACACACACACACACACACACACACACACACACACACACACACACACACACACATATTGACTGGCATTTAGTAACAATGTTGTTAGATTATGACAAGCCAGTATACCGCATTAAGGTATCCAGTCCCACAGAGGTATACAAAGACACCCTCACAGACTCCCTCACACTGGACAGAGACACAAAACAGACAGCTACACAGACTCTCGCACACAGGACATTGACACCCACACATGATGAAGACAGCAGTACAGTAACACTGAATATTAAGAATGTAAAATACTGGGCTTATGAACTAATAATGATACTAGAATAAGATTTTGCAGTAGCATACATTGTGTGACCCCATATTTTTGATGAACAGACTAAAATTATCAAATATCTGGACATTGTGCAACAATCACACATCCCCTACCAACCTCCTAACCTCTCAGCATAATTCCAATGCTAAAAATAACTGCAGAACAGAAGGTATAACAAGAGGGATAGTTACAAACATTGCCGTGATAAACTTAGAAAGATATTAGAATAACAGTGATTGCATTAGCATTCATTAAAATAATCCGTACATTCTGCAGAACTCTCATAGTCCCTCCAAAAGTCTCAGCAGAATTCTGAAGGAAGTAAAAACAAAAGAAAAAAAGAAAAACAAGACAAGGACGTAACATTAGGGATTTAAAACACTGTGCTTGTGAACTAATAAAGATGGTAGAATAACAGACTTTTCCAGTAGCATGCACATTGTGTGAATTCATATTTTTGATGAGTGACAGACCAAAAATACAGGTCAAACATCTAAACATTGTGTAACATTCTCACAGCCCCTAACCCTCTCGTAACCTCTCAGCTTAACATTTACAAACAAAGCCAAAATAAAACTGCAGAACAATGGCTTAACATCAGGGATAGTTTGAAACTTTGCTATGATCAACTTCGATAGTACAACATGGCTTGCATTGGCACGCATTAAGACATCAGTACATTCTGCAGAATTCTCACAGCCCCTACTCCCCAGTGTCTCAGCACAATAAATCTGGAAGATGTGAAAGCAAAATAAAAACACAAAGATGTAACATTAAAAAACAATGTGCTTATGAGCAAACAAAGATGCTGGAATAACAGATTTTGCAGTAAAATGCATTGCGTAAGCCCCACATGTTTTAATGAAAACAGACAACTGCAGCATGCGACATTCTCACTGCTGCCTTCTCCCCTCCCAACCTCTCAGCACAATAATTCCAGACAGAGCAAAAAATTATCAAAGACCAAAGGTTTAGCATCAGGCATAGTTGTAAACATTACATGCATACACTAAACAATACTAGCACAACAGGGTTTGCATTAGTATACATTAAAACATCTGTACATTCTACAGCATTCTCACAGCCACTAACCCCCCCCCCCCACTACCAATATTTCAGCACAATTGTGCACAAAACAAAAATGCAATGATGAATATTCTTTATAGCTATAAAAACTATATCAAATCTGGACATTAATTACAGATAAACCTTTCTTCCTCAATCTCTTAGCAGAAGAATTCTGGACACAGGTAAAATAAAACTGTTACAACCACAGCCGCTCACCCCCCACACCCAAATCATCTTAGCATAAGAACTCTGCACAATAAAAGTTATACAATCCTCTCTCTAGGTTTCCTCGCCCCACCTCTGCATAAAATAAAGTTGAAAATAAATCCAGCAACTTACATTTTCTGCACTTGATAGAAGGCTGCTACTAATCCTCTGCTTGCTTTTCCTACATGCAGACCATACCAATTCAGCCCATTTAAATTGCCCTCAAAAGGACAGTTTTTCAGTTCTTTTAGAAATTGCCCTTACAAGGGCAGTTAAAATTCAGCTTCTCTGCTGTTCCCACTGTCATTCAATAAAACTTGCATCCTCCATCCATCCTCAACTCGTAACCTCTTAGCATGAAAAACCTGGACAAAGCCAAAAATAATGGGGGTGCAAAGGCTTAAAAATAGGGACACTTTTTAAATATTGCTCATATAAACCTACAAACTTGCCTTCAGGCTTTGCTTTAGCATACATTTTTCAGAAGGATATGGTCTGAAAGTTAAATGTCTGCCATTATTTAGTGATTTCAATACTCACTGATTTGTAAGAAAAAACACAAATTTTATGATTAACAAACCAAAAACATGAAGCAAAACTCTACAGATTCTGAAAAAATCTGGCAATGTTGAGAGGTATGCTTAATGCCAATAATCCACAGAACTAACCCAAAAGACCACCAATAAAAACAAAACCAATCAGGAAACTAGAACTTGCTTCCTTGACTGCTGCAGACAATCAAGTCCCTTGCTTCACTGAAGCAGACCTGACTGAGTGCAGCTTACAGGCAAGTTTTTTTAGAAAAAAAAAATGGAATTGTGTGATGAAGCTATACAGCTCATTGTCCAAGGTGCTGAGCAAGGAGCAGAAGAGACGAAGAAACCCGCGGCTGATTTATGTGTGTGCCCTCATACACAGGGAGTTAACTGGGGACTCTCCACTGCCATGAGTTTGGCGAGTGCCTAATACTGGCTATGGGTATATCACACACTTTGATCTACATCCTCTCTCTTGACTGAGCTGTCTTGCAATAATAATGACATTTGAATAGGCATGCAGATTGTACAAACAATAATAGACAAAACAACATTCATGCTCAGGTTGTCATGTATCTAGAGCTAGGTCTGGAAATGTGAACTGATCTTGTAATGTAGTAATTAGGATTGGGTTTAGCAACAGGGATAGTCACAGGTGAATGTTCGGCTTTAGGACTCTCAGGGATATTCTCAGGAACAGGAATATCTGCTGGAATGTCCTCTGGAACTGCAACATTGGATAAGTCACTCTGAGAACTAGAGTCATTATCACAGGCAGAATTCTGTGACACTGGCTTGGACACCAGTAATAAATATTTCCAATTCCACCTAAATTCTATTCCTTACAATTCCACAATGTGCAATATCGGCTCTTAACATAAACCTTTTACAAATTCAATCCGAACCAAACCTTTTGTTGTCTGCAACCTCACTATCTCCCTTTCTTGTAATGGATTGAGTGGTTTGCTGGTCTTATCATAATAGGACTTCTGGGACAAACACTTTTTCAGGAGTCGCTCTTTCACTGCTTTGTTGTTCCTAGCACATGGAACCAACAAATTGCTACTGATTGGTAATGTGGTTCTGGTTTGTCTCGACATAAGTCTCTGGGCAGGTGAACCAAGATGATTGTCATGAGGAATGTTTCTGAGATTCAGGAAATTTAGAAAAACATTGGTATTGTCTCGTTTTGATTTTTCTAACAGTTGTTTTGCACTTTCAGCTGCATGTTCTGCCAAGCCATTTGACTGCGGGTATTCAGGACTACTCATAATATGAAAAAAGTCCTATGTTTCAGCAAATCTTTTAAACCACTGACTTGTAAACTCAGCATCATTGTCAGAAATGACTGTGTGGACTACCATGGACAGAAAAAATATTTCTTCAACTTAGTAATGACAGTATTGGAATTTAGGTTAGGAAGTAGGTCATTTTCGAGCCAATCTGAATAAGAGTCTACTAATACCAAATAATGTTGACCATTCCATTCAAAAATGTCAGTGGCTGCTGTCCACCAAGGTAGTTCAGGAATTTGACTTAACTGAAGTGGTTCTTTTTGTTGATGCGGTTTAGTACTATTTCAAACCGATCAAGCTGAAAGTACTCTCTACAAATATTTTGACAAAGAAGTCCAAAGTTCTAGTCCTCTCACCCTTCATTTGGTAGAATCAGTTCCTGGGTGGACACAGTGCAAGATCTTAATGTACTCTTATTGCAAAAATTCTGCAACAATCACTTTTGGACCTTTCATGATGATACCTATGTCAGACAAATTCTTGTCTGTGTTAAGGAAAATACTGTTGCATTTCTCCTGGTAAACAAGATTGCTTTGAAGGCCATCCTCGACTGAGAAAGTGGATACGCTTCTGAAGAATTGGATCTGAAGCTGTGTGAGTTCTAAGCTCATCAAGACGTGTGGAAGAAAAATTTCTCACTTCCATGGCTTCAAAATCAGGTTTCTCGTTTTCATGCTGTTTAGTGTTTTTTCTAGGTGATCTGGATAAAGTATCAGCAAGATAAAGAAGTTTGCCTTTTGTGTAAACAAGATAGAAATTGTACTTTTGCAATTTATTCATCATGTGTTGCAATCTAGCAGGAGCTGTATGCATTGGCTTTCTTAAAGTAGTAACTAGAGGTTGGTGATCACTCTTGATATTAATAGGTTGGCCATAAATATAATCATGGAACTTTGAACATGCAAACACAATCGCCAAGTGTTTCTTCTCAGTCTGAGCATACCTGCTTCTCGCTTTGGGTTAGAGTTCTCGACACATAGCCTACTGGTCTAACTTCTTGAAGAATGACTGCACCAAGACCAAACTTAGAAGCCTCACAGGAAAGAGTTACTAGTTTGTGAACATCATAGTATCTTAAAGTAGGTGGACTGGCAATTTTATGTTTCAGGACATCAAATGCTCTTTGGTGTTGTTCTGACCAGGACCAGGTTGCATCTTTGCATCTCACCTCTCTTACCAGTGCTGAAAGTTGACTAAAGTCTGGAATGAACTTGCCTAGACAGTTGACCATCCCAAGAAAACATTCCAGGGCTTGGACATTGTCTAGAGCTGGCAGCTAAAGAACTGCTGTTTGCTTAGAAGGATCTGGTCATAAGCCTGAAATGGTAAACAAATAACCAACATATGTAACTTCTCGTAGCCGGAATTTGCATTTTTGAGGATTCAGCTTGAGATTTACTTCACAAACTCTGTCTAAAACTGTTTTGAGATTTCTATCATGTTCAACTTCATCACTGCCTCCTACAATACTATCATCCACTATAATAGCAATGGATAGTCTGAAAAAGAATTGCTTCATAACATGCTGAAAGACTCCACTGGCAGAATTTATTTCAAATGGCATTCTTAGAAATCTGTACCTTCCGAATGGTGTACTGAATGTGGTTAGCAATGAGGATTTACAGTCAAGCATAATTTGCCAAAATGAAATTTTTGCATCTAAGACATAAAGAAAACAGTGGCATTTGGCATTAGAGCAGCAACTTCTTTGACTGTGCACACTGGATGATGAGGTCATTTTAGTGCCTTGTTCAAGTCTCATGGATCAACACATGCTCTAATATCATCTGAGCTTTTCTTATGAGCTACCACCATGGAGGATACCCATTCAGTTGGTTCTTCCACTGGACAAATTACTCCTTGCTGCACCATCCTGTCTAGCTCAATCCTGACTCTATTCTGCTTAGCTACTGGAACTTTCCGTGCCAGTGTGATAAATGGAGTTACTTCAGGGTCTATCTTCATGGAGTATACAACTGGGAGTTTGCCTAGTTTGCCTTCAAAAAGATCAGCATAGTCAGAAAAAATAGTCTGGGTAAAATTTGAGCTGTTATCCTTTAAGCTTACATGGTGGCCTTCCTTATTAAATGAAAGCAGTCCCATTTTCAAACTGCCTCTGAGGCCTAATAATGACTGCACATGTCTCTTGACTATGTAAAACTGCAAGTCATAGTTGTTCCCAGCAGAGTAACATGAAAGTATTACTGAGTCCTTGGTTTGAATGTCTTCATCACCGTAAGCAACAAGCTTCACACACTTTGCCAAATCAAGCCTCTCACCAGCTTTTACTCTAGCAAATGTTTCTGCTGACATAACCTTGCACTTTAAACCAGTACCTACTTTGAACTCTCTGAGTCTCCCATTAATCAGAACAGTACAAAATACTTCATTTTTTGCCCACAAATTTACTCCATTGACTGTTTCACCAAGTAATAAAAAAGCACACACTTTTCACAACAAATATATCTTTTGATGCTGGCCCCAATAAAGGCTGACCCTCCTATGGTTCCCCTTTTCAGAATCCAGGTTCTTATGGGTTGTTTCATTTTGTGTTTTATTAAATTTGGTCTTCAAACTCTTAAAATTCCTGGTTTCTTTGGCCAACAAGTAAAAGTTTGGATATAGACTGTTTCACCAAGCACAGTTACACCATCAACATAAAAAGCAGGATCACAGCTTTCTAATTTATCAACTTGTCTCTTTGGATGCTCTTTTTTAATAAAAGAATGAGCCTCTTTTGATTTACAAAACCTTTTGAAATGATTCAACGTTTTATATTTGTGACATTGCTGAGCAAACGCTAAGCACTTTTCTCTTTTAGGTACATGATTACCTCCACAATTACTACAGTTGACTATGAGGCTAGGTGGGGGCACATTCTTTGATTTAGCTGACTCACCCTTTTGCTTCATTGAGCATGTCCGCTTCACACACCATGCTTTAGAACTTGCTAGAAAAGCTGTGGGTTTCACTGAAGCAGCTCTGGAATTTGCTAGAAAGTCTCAGGGTGGGGCTATTCACTTAGGCCTGTATCTTTTAACCTCGTGCTGCATACTCTTCTTCATATTGGAAGGCATTGGACGCATGCTTTCTCATTTGTAAGCATATTTGTATGCTTTTCTGTATGCTCATATATCTGACAAATCTCAATTGCCTTATTCAAAGTTAAATCACTGTCTCGACTCAAAATCTTTCTCACTGCATCATCTTTAATATCACACACACGCCTGCCTTTTTATCAACTCATCACTCAAATTACCATATCTGTATGTTTTACCCTTGTTTCTCAAGTCAGTTATATATGCTGCAAAAGTTTCAAAGGGCTTTAGAACTCTTGTGTAAAATAAGTGTCTTTCTATTGTAATATTTGTTTGGGGGTTACACATTACTCTAAATATATGCTTTTAACACTATGGGTCTTCCCTCATTTCAGCCTGTACCACTATATGGTGGTTCCCCCTCCCCTGCATAAACAGCAGATGCATACACAAATTAACACTCTCTTTCAGTGGCTTCTGAGTCTACTAAATTAAGCAGAATAAATGCCTTTGTATGTGCGTCTTTGTAAGAAAAAGCAGCTTGTATGAGAATATCATACCCTTGCTCAAATACTCTCCAGTTTTCTGTAGTATTTTTATCAAGTACAAATGAAATCCTTCTGCCATGCCAACAAATTATGCTTAAACACAATGCAAATATGGCCTTTGTAATTATGTATGAACATGCACACACACCAGGCATTTTTAATAAGATTGAAATGCACAAAAAACTCTTTGAAAGACTATACTTTGTGTAATATTTTTTTAAATGGTTATACTTTGGGAAATAACTGCACTGTAATGCTGCAAACACTTGACAACACTTTGCATACCTCAGATACTTCGAATAGCTTTAGTTAATGTGAAAAAGTAGCACAGTGAACGAAATATGGAAGTTTTCCCTTTTTTGTACATTTTATGCAATCTGAATATCGTTTCAAACATTTTTTTGTTATTATTTTGAATATTTTTATCAATATGTCACCGTTTTGGATATTTTGTTGAATTAGAAATTTGTTTTGAGTAAAAAATCATTTAAGTGAGTTTTAGTACCTGGAATTCATTTCTGACCTGTTTGCAAGTCAGTTGAGCAACAGGGATGATCCACTCCGATATATTCTTCCAACCTTAAATGTGTGCCTTGTGGTTTTGATTATGGAGCACATTCTGACACCTTGTCACTCGTCTTGTGTACTTGAATAAGATGATGAGGCTGGTTGTTCATTTAAGCAGTTTATTACACACAAACACATAAGGATGGATGGCAGAAACATTAAACTTTAACTAACTGATTGACTAATACACACATGCATGCTTACATCTTGACTGCTAACTACAAAATGGCACTCTGGCTTGCACATGTTCAGTACTTATATGCACGTGCCTGCTGACTGGAAAGTTTCTTAAAGGTATATCACACACTCTGATCTAGAAGGCCCCCAAAAGAGCGGGACCTTAATGGGCCAAATTGGTCCAGTTGATCCAATTGGCCTAAAGTCAGCTCTTTGACATCATCAAGGAACTGCCTGCTGGTGGAAGTGTTGACAATCTCAGCATTGCTTGGTCATGTACAAATAATACAAAAGGCATTATATTCAGATGGTGCAGGGGCAGGTTTATTATCAAGTGCTCCCTAAACCTCTGGAATAAACTTTCCTTGCATGTTAAGTAGTTTGACCCATTATTTTTCATTAAACATAACATAGACTTGATGGATATCCAAATTACAAACACACACACAAATAAAGAGAATTCCCTCTGCTCTGGCACTACTAGGATCATAGGAGGGAAGGGATAATATTAGCTGTCCTTTGAGACTCAGACCCAAGACCTCTTCGTACCGTGCTGGTGTCCCTATCACTAGACCAACAGCAGTCTCAACACAGGTAGGTGTTTTTTTTTTCTTTAGAGCCTTATCCTTTCAGCTAGCAGACACCCAACCGACCTGCTTAAATATAAATTACAATCACACACATTACACCAGGATTGAACCTCCTGAGGAAAGGATGTATGACCTAAGGGAATGCACTGGAAAGGTGTAAAGGGTCAGAAGACTCAATGGCCTTAGAATATTTATAAATCTGAAACTGAAAGTTGTCACTTGGCTTTCACTGCAAACATGTTCTGTCCAGCTACATATAACTATTTAAAATTTTGAAATGAACAAAGGTTAAATGCAGACAAGCAATTATGTTGTTCCAATGAATTACAGTTTGAATCAGAAAAAAAAACACGTTTCAGTTTGCACTTTCATACAACAAAAGTTAAACTAAAGGAGTCAGCAGGCACTGGGAGTAGACAGAGTAAATTTGTTTTCTGAACTCTGAGCAAGGTTCATAAACAAGTAATGTTAAAGATTAGAATGTTGCAGTGAGTAGGCAGCTGTGCATCACGTTTCTGTTTAATATTTTACAAATAAATTCAGCACAAGCTAAAAAAAAGAAGCAAGTAAAAAAAAGATATATATATATATATATATATATATATATATATACACAGAGAGAGAGAGCAGTGTAATAATGAGCATGCTGTCATACACTGTATTATTCAAGGATGTGAATCAGAAATCGCACATCAAACAGGCATGTATATCTGAAGGTAATATGCTAACAAATACACTGTAAAACTGAAAAAGAAAATAAGATCCGGCTCTAATCATTTGCATTGCCACCTTCAGTCATAAAGTGGTATCTAATTATGTACTAGGCCGATGATAACTGTACTGTTGGTAGGACAGGTTCAGGGCATCCTATCACACATTAAATATTAAGCACGAGATCTGCACATGACAGACAGGGATTCACTGACCTGTATATTCACTATGTGAGAAGAGAATATGTGCCTAAGGATGCTAAACAATCAGAAATGAAGCAGAATTTATGCATAAGGACTGCATGATTGCAAATGGGAAGGTCACACCGGGCAGAAGAAAACTTTTTGCCAGATTCATGAACACCTACACTAAGTGTACACAATCTGTAATCAAGAACATCGCTGCCACATTTTTTGTGCTATCTGTTCATCTAGAAAGAAAGTGTAAATGTAGTCTATGTATTATGGTAAGTTATGGTTCCCCCTCGATATTTAAGGTTGCAAGACAATCAGTAGGTAAACTAAAACTAGGAGGAATAAACTGAGAGAAGAGGCGTACTAATGTGGGGGTGGAGGGTGCGGTCTGCCCTGGGTACAAACAGTAAGGAGGGGTGCAGCCTTTCCTTTTAAAAGCTTTTCTCTTTTTAAAATGTGAAAAGCTTAAATTAAAACCAGAGCTAAATCCTTTAAGGGTGTTTTTCTTAAGAACACCCTCTGTGAATGTGCCCCTGCATGCATTGACACACTCATGCATGCATGCACCTGTAGCATACTCCTTTTCTGAACAGAATTTAAATACAATACATTCATGTGTGTGTGTTGGGGGGGTAGCTTACCTCTCCAATCTGGGAAAAACCTAAAATAATGGGACAAAAGCCTATCAATAGGGACAGACTTTAAATATTGCTCTTATAAACTTAGACAGTTGTTGGAATAACAGGATTTATGTTAGCATGCATTTTCTGAACAATATGAAGTGTGAAACTCAAAGGTATGCCATTATTTATAAACTTCAATCCTCAGTGATTTACTAGAAAACCACAAATTGTATGAGGAACAGACCAAAAATGTGAGGCAAAACTCTGGACATTCTGAGAAAACTGGACTGTTGAGAGTTATGCAGGTTACTAAATTTCCTCAGGTTCAAACCCTGTACCTTGATTACAGGAAACAAGAGCCTGAATACTCTACACCAGCTACCAGACTAGTAAAATATGAGTTTTGGTACATTTTCAAAGAAATGAGTTCCAGTGCATTTGGACAGAATTGTAAACTTCAGAGCATTTTCAAGGAATTGTGAGCTTCAAGGGAAGAAAGGTTTACTGCTGCTCATTCTAAGGCTGCTTTCAATGCGCAACTGTTTTGTTTAGAAAATGGTCATAACATAACAGGAAGCATACTTGCTGTTGATGTTGAAGGCTATGGGTTCTACTCAAAGTCCAACAACATGAAGATGGATTGCTGATACTTTGTTGTACTTTAAGGTGGAGGGATGGAGGTGTTGCAGTCCTGAGTGCATCCTCCTTTGGGTGAGATGCCTAGTAACTATAAACCTTTTGTTAGTTTGCTATCCATTCCCTATTGCAATATTACCAGCTTACCATTTTTTTTTTACATAACATAAGCAATTTATTCTTCAAACGCAGCAAGCACTGAATTTCTACATGAAACACTAAAATATAAAGTTGTTTGCTAGCAGCAGCCTCTTCATTAGTTACAAATCTCTGTAATGTGGAATTATTTGGAAGACTTTTACTTTTGCAGCTATTGTATGTATCGACTGATATTGGTGGATTGTAATGACTGAATTTTGAGTAAACTTTCATAGCTGAAATGTTCTGAAATGGGCAGTTTTGTCATTACTGTGTCATAAGTTTTGTTTCTTTGCTTATTGGGAAAATGTTCAAAACTACAAATTTAAAACATACTCTTAACAAGTGGTACTGTATTATACAAGGAATATAATTTATTATAATCAGGAAGGTGAATCAAAGAACACATGCATGTATTTGTGGTCCCGAAAATGTGTGCATGGGGCCTATTGTTTGAAAACAGCCCAAAGATAAACTTTATCTGCCACTGGCCAGATACATTTTTAATGTGGATTTCATTGTCATTTTAATGAATGTGAGTTTCAGTGGTAGAGAAGTTTACGATTAATGCTAAGTCTATTTTCATTGTGAGACTGTGTTGCTTTGTTTAGGAAATGTCTGTCAGTATTTGTGCTATAACATTTTAAATAAATGTTTTAAATTAAATACAAATATCTGTAATCATTGTAGAAGTAAAGAAGAAAATATTCACACTGAGAGGTCTGAACAGTGTTTATAGTAACTGGGGAGAAATAGCTAAGTAATGGGACACTGGAATGACTGTGGGGAGGGGGCCATGCTGTGTGTGTGGGGGGGACTGATCCATTACCCTGCCTAGTGCCCTATTTGACCATGATTCAGCTCCTAAGTGAATGCTTTGTTTTTCCTTTAGCATGCATCCATGTGCCCATGTTTCCATGCATGAAAACACTGTACAGGATTGGAGGAAACCCGGAAGGAACTACAGGCAAGACTGGACAGAAATGCAGTTATTTTTATAAATGAACAGCAGCCTTCTAGTTGTACAGTAGAGAGTTTTGCAGAGAAGAGTTTTTATTTAATTGAACCCAGTGAACTGGATTAATCACAGCAAATGAAACAGCTAGGGCATTGTGGACGCACTGACTGAAGGTAAGCTTTTTTAATGTGAATATAACCAGATTTTCTTTCTTATTTTTGGAAAGGGAGAGGGGGTGTTGGTGGCTAGGCTACTGTGTGTGTGTGTGTGTGTGTGTGTGTGTGTGTGTGTGTGTGTGTGTGTGTGTGTGTGTGTGTGTGTGTGTGTGTGCGCGTGCGTGTGTGTGTGTGTTTGCATCTGTTTAAATATTTAAAAGTTTGGCTTGAGTATATGTGTGCACATTTTGTTTAAATATTTTGAAATTAGATATTTATGTTCTTTTTTTTTTCATTGTACTCTTCTGCCCTATTTTTGTTTTGGTGGCGTGGGGGTAGCTAGCTGGGCTGTGAGTTAATGCAACTTGCCCTTTCATTTGCTCATCTTAAATTCTGCCATTAAGGCTTACAAGTGAATATCTGCATTAATAAATTGGAATATTATTATTATTCTCTTTTGGGAGGTGGGGTGGCCAGCTGTGCTGTGGATGAATATAACTTGTCCTTTTCACTTGGTCGGTTTAAATTCTGCCCTTATGGTGCATTTTTGGGAATAAGTCTGAATATTTATGCATTTTTTTGGGGGGGGTAGTAGTAACTTTGTCCTTTTCATTTTATTTTAAAGGCTGGCAATTGTACATTTGTGTGAAATAAATTGAGTTTTTCTGGGTGGGGGTAGCTAGCTGTACTATGGGAATTTCCCCTCTTTATTTGCTCAGCTTAAAGTCTGGTATTAAGGGCTAGATCTTGTGAATTTGTGGAAAATAAATTGAAATATTTATGCTTTCTTTGAGGGGGGGGCTAGCTGTGTTGTTCATGAAATAACTGATGCTAATTTTAAAGCTGGGCATTAACAGCTAGTGTGCATTTGTATGAAATAAGCTGAAATACTGTATGAAACACATTTGAAACTGTCTCCAGTTTCACAGAATGTGCTTGTATTTGCTTAGTATGTTTGGTCTGCAAGTTACTCTCATATTGCTTGCTTAGCTTATAGTTTGCTTTTACTTGACTTCTGTGCATTTGCATGAAATATGCTGCAATCTTTAAAGTCTTCCTCTCTGGCTGCTGTTTTTGTAAAACCAAGCTGAAACTGATTTTGCAAAATGACCCTAAGTTTGCTTCATGAAAGCCGCAGTGGTACAGCAGTAGCATTGTTGCCTCACAGCAAGAGGTTGTCCTGTTCGATTCACAGCTGGAGTGCCTTCTGTGTGGAGTCTGCATGTCCTCCCCGCGATCGAGTGGCCTCCGAAAGACATGCGTGAATGGGCATGCCTTCGCTGAAGGTTGGGCGTCAGGCTGGCAACTCGGCACCATAAAAAATCTACTGCCAATCATTAGCGGACCGGAGTTCCACTGTGGCGACCCCTAACTGGGAAAAGCCGAAAAGATGAGAGGGTAAACACTTGCACCACACCACACTCAACACATAGTCCCTCAAAACCTACACCACCAAAACACACACATAGAAACACAAAACACACACCTACATTCACGGAGGCTCTCAATAAAAACCTGCCCAAGCATCAGGGACATCCAAAGCATAAACGCAAGCAAACTCCACCCCCCAACACAACCCAAATGACACATAGCCCACAAACTCAGTGTGCTACTCAACCACAGCCCATAAGGCATAACAACGTACCCAACACTCTAGTCATAGGTGACTCTATAGTCAGGCACACTGATGTTCCACTGACTAGACTAAACAAGGAGAAAGTTACTGTCAGTTGCCTGTCAGGTGCCAGGATCCGCCACATAACGCATGCACTCAGGTCACTCCACAATAAGTACAAATATGACACTGTCATTGTCCATGTTGGTGTAAATACCTGAGCCGTACCTCCCTGAACTACATGAAAAGAGACATGGAGGAGCTCTCCAATCTTGTATCCCAGGCAGGTATGACCCTAACCCTGAGTAGCATCCTGACATCACCCAGAATGATACCACAGTACAAGGACAAAATGATTGACTTCAACAATTGGCTAAGCTTCTGGTGTCATTCTAAGGGGATCCAGTATTTGTCTGCCTGGGATGACATGATCGACAGTCCACGATGCTTTGCCAGAGATGGCCTGCACCTGTCACCCTTAGGATTCCGGATACTGGCTAAGACTCTTGCCACCCCTATAGTGCCTTTTTTAGGCAAGGTTCAAATGACAAATTCACCACCGTAACAGGTACAAGCAACCAAAATCTGAGGATAATACTACCCAATGCTAGAAGTCTAAACCTCAAAATGCACTCACTCGAAGCACTCCTTAAAATGGAGAACATTGACATCTGTGCAGTGACAGAGACCTGGTTCAAAGCTCCAGAGAGCACCCCTGCATTACCAGGCTTCAATTCATACCACACCTTTCGGCCACCTAACCCAGAAAGAAGCACTAAAGGCAGAGGCGTGTCCATATTCATTAAGTAAATCCACACCTCCAGGCTAGTTGCACAGCATAATGCATCCGAGATTAACCAAGTGCAACTAACTCTGGGCAAGACCGCAATCCAAATTGTAGCTTGCTACAGACCCCCCACCATGCCCCAGGATTCACACTCCTCATTTCTTGATACACTGGAAAGTATTAGGGTACAACCCAACACCCTAATAATGGGTGATTTCAACTACCCCACCATTAACTGGGAAAACTACTCATGTACCAACTCTTTTGCTCAACGTTTTCTAGAATTCATCAATTCCAACACCTTGGATCAACTTATTCACACCCCCACCAGGGGCAGCAATATCCTAGACCTGGTCATTACCAACATGGGAACCGGTGTACCACACCCGAGGTCAATTCCTCGTTGGTCAGATCCGACCACAAGCTTATCAGCCTGGACATCCACATCCCACCCCCAGCCCCAAATAAGGAAACCATCGTAAAAAACTTCTCAAACGCCAACTTCACACTTCTTAAGACAGAAGTGGCAAACTTCATGACACCCATGCAGATGGACAATAGAGGTATGACTGCCGAATCCTACACAAATGCACTTTATAAGCACTTACACGAGTGCATGGATCATGCTATCCCTAATAGAACCAAGATGTTATCCTCCAAAAAAAGCAAGCCAATCTGGTGGTCCTCTGCCATAAACAAACTCTACAACAGAAGAAAGAAACTGTTGCAAAAAAGAGTAAAATCCCATGACTGGAGGAACTCCTGGTCAACCTCAGTAAGAAGCTGAGATCCCTCATAAAATCCTCCAAAGCTAGTTACGAAAACAAAATTGCCACTGACTCTAAAGACAACCACAAAGCATTCTATAGCTATGTCAAGAATCTAAATGGGAACACTCAGATCTGCTCTGAGTTACAGCATAATGGCACTAAATATACAGAACCAACTGATATTGCCAACATCCTAGCAGATAGGTTCAGTGCTAACTTTACCCCCCTCTCACCCCCTAGAGGGCCCATCTCTATACCGGAAGAATGCAAAGTTCCTATAATCATGGCTGCACAGGTAAAAAACACACTCTCCAAAGCCAAGAACACAGCATCCATGGGACCTGACAATATCCCAGGCTGTGTTCTACACGAACTACAGAATGAACTGGCACCCTACCTAAGCACCATGTTCAATCATAGCCTCACCTCAGGCTTTGTACCCACTGAATGGTGCACCGTGACAGTTATCCCACTCCACAAAGGGGGAGCAACGACGGACCCCGGGAACTACCACCCCATTAGCCTGACGAGCCTGGTCTGCAAGGCCATGGAATGTATCATCATGGTACTCATAAACAAAGACATTGGTAATCTCCAAACTCTGGACCCTACTCAGTTTGGATTTGTAAAAGGCAGATCATGTCTCCTAAACCTGATTGACTTCTTTGAAGCAGTCACCAAAGCCATAGATGAGGGTAAAATGGTTCACACAGCTTATCTAGATCTCGCCAAGGCTTTCGACACCATTCCCCACTCTGGAATTATAGATAAGCTCACTAAACTAGGTATAAATCTCTATGTCACAAGATGGGTTGCCAACTGGCTCATGGACAGAACCCACACTGTGAAAGTAGCGGATTCCAAATCCGACATCAGACCATTGACAAGTGGAGTACCACAGGGTTCAGTCCTGCGTCCTCTCCTGTTTGGTATCTACTTCTCTGAAGTGCAGGCCAACACAGAAGGTCTTTGGCTAACAAAGTTTGCAGATGACTGCAAACTAGGAGCCATAATCAAAACTCCTAACGATGTGGACAAACTACAAAAGGGCCTCACTGAGACAGATACCTGGTGTCAAAGCCTTGGCCTGAAGCTCAATGCCAAAAAGTGTATTGTCATCCCCTTTGGTAAAAACTCTGTACCCATGAACTACCACATAGCTGGTAGTCTACTTAATGCCGAAAATGTGATAAGAGACTTTGGGACACAGATAGACAGTAGTCTCTCCTTTGATAATCACATTGCCACAGTGGTCAGGAAATCCTTCTACGTGGCTCATCTCATCACAAAAGGATTCTCATCCAGAAAAAAAGAGGTCATTGTTCCCCTCTACTCATCACTCATTAGACCCATTATAGAGTACAACGCCCCTTTTGGTATGTACCTCACAAGACATCTACAACAACTGGAAATACCACAGAAATATCTCACAAAGACGATTACTGGCCTCAAACAGATGCCCTATGCAGACCATCTCAAAAAGCTACAGCTTTACTCCATCGCATATCGCCTACTCAGGGGCGATCTCTGCCTAACATACAAAGCTATGTCAAACCCAGAGCTGTTGGACATGCTCCACTTAAAGAAATCCCAATCCCTCCGAGCTACACGCTCTAGGGACCTTAACCTTGTCACCACAATAAACAGAACATGCTGGAGGGATAGATTCCTGTCCCAGAGACTTCCCATACTCTGGAACAGACTACCTATCTATGTCAAACAGAGCTCCTCATTAGCACTCTTCAAGAAAAATCTTGATGATTAGATGGGAAATGGGAAATTCACCCCGGGGATCACTTCTGTGGCTCTGCTCGACAGGGGCACAGGAAAATAATTTTCTTGGGTGGCGAAAGCCAGGGTACATTTTTTGGCTAGGCTTGTATGGGCCCTAGGGCCGATAGCCTAGTACCTACCTATGAACCTATGAACCTAAGATAAACAACAACAACAACCCTAAGTTTACTTCATGTTGATCTGATCCTAATTGAATTTGGGGTCACATAAGTTACCAAGTTCCAAACAACTGGGTCAGCTCTTAGGGATGTGTTGTCAATGTTGTACTCAACTTTCCAAAGGAGACAATAATCCATTTTTGACATTTAGCTTTTGTCCATGACTCTGAAAGTAGTTATATATTTGGGACAAGCTTTCCTGTAGGATGGCTGAGTCTTTTGGAGATTTGATCACTGCTCCTAGATTGGCCCTTGCTGGCCATTATTTTGTTTGATTTCTTGATTATTACTAAAAACTACTGTCATTGAGGAGAAGGTGTTAGAAAAAAAATCTCTGGGGGGGGGTGGTGGTGGTGGTGTTAAAAACAATTCTGCTCCAGGTGTCAAATATGCTAGTTGTGCTATTCAGTCAGAATGGTGTACGCTTAGTGTACAATTAGTGTAGGCATTAATGAATCTGGCCCATTATGTCCAAACATGCTGACTGTTAAATGTAAACTTACTTTTGGGTGTGGGAGTGAACTCTTTATTCAGTACTTGCTGCATATTCATGGACTCGCAGAATGATCTGTAACATAAGCAGTATACAAACATAGAAGTAACATGCTGTATATAGTAGTGTGTCATCTGTGTCACCAGATACGCGTCATATGTATGAGGTGACTCTATCACTACTGCTTTCTTCAGGGATATAAACACAAAAGACATCCGATGGTATGCAATCACCACAAGCAGATACATTACCAACATGGCCTGAGCTGCACTGTGCAAATAATTACCCATCATTGTGCACATGTGGACGAACCATATTTTCAGTGAGGACATCATCACCTTCCATGCCCAAGGCTGCTAGACTGCCTTGTCTGTGGTATCAGTTTTGACTGACTTATCCGACCCTTACATTTGTGGCAGTAATTTCCCTTTTAGAAGCCTCCATGATGCAGTTCTGATGACCAAAGACACTAACCTCTGTGGTAATGCCATTGCACAACTTGTATAGGGATACTGCAGCCTTACCTCTGACCTTTTTTTGCAGAAGCATGGCATGCTGCAATGTAGCTTCAGTTATAATGCTATTATATTCCTTGTTAAGCCTATTCTTTCTTAAGGTATTTCTACAGGACACAGAAGTGAAATTTCTTGAGTATTTTCTGCCTGAAACCCAAGATGCCAAGTTTTCCAAAGAAAATCATTGCTGGTCTGATTTCTAAATGTGTGCTGACAGTGATTAATCTCTTTTGAGAGATTTCTCCCTTCTTCAAGTTAATGTGAATGTGGAATTTACTAATATGTTAAACATATTTAAAAACTTTATATATAAGAATCCAGAATATAACTTATGGTTGTATTTACTATTTTCTATAGCTTGTATACAGGATGACATTAATGCATTCAACTTGTCAAAAATTATAAAACTTAGAGAAAAGAATTGATGTTTTTGCATAAAGGCATAAGCTGACAATGGAAAAGTATATAATACAGACTATATTATGAATAACGTTGAAATAAATTGAAGAAATGTGGCTAGATATACAAATTTTTAGACAATTTATTAACTACAAGACTGAGTTAATGCAACCAACAATAAGAAAAAATGTCCCTAAATTTATAGAATCTTTAGTTAGTTCAGGAAGTCATAGTGAAACTGAAAAAGAATATTTATCTAAAATATATAAAGTAGTTAAAAGTATGAAAATATATTATAAAGAAAATTATTGGGATTATTTCAGATTAATCAATAAGCATTCTCTGAGTGTTAATGTTGCCATCTTGAAAACAGACTACTATTTCACTGCATTGGTGGTTATTCTCTTAGAAATTTATACATAGAAATGTCATTACATCTCATAAAGTTGAACTAATTTATAGAAAAGAACTTGGATGTTGGAGATGTAAATCAAATGTTAAAGCAGATTGGCAACATATGTTTTATCACTGTACATTACTCAAGCCATTTTGGGAAACATGAATTTTTTTACAAGTTATTCTTAATGACAAAACTTATTGCAACTAAATCTTTGTTTTTATTTGATGTACCAATTCCTGTTTGTGTTGCTAGAATAAAATATCCTCTTCTCTGAAGAGTATTGACTATAGCAAGAAAGGTCATCACCATAAACTGGAAGAATGAGACTACTCCTACTTTGAAAAAAAAAGAAGAACATATCTAATAATGTATGTCAACTTTAATTAGCTTCAATCAAGACAAGAACAGACAGAGTCATTTCATATTATAATGCTTGGATGACATTTAAGGAATTGTTAGAAAAAATAGATTATAATATATAAAGAAGTAATGTTGGAAGTCGGACTATTATTTTTTACTTTTTAGTAGACTTCTATGGAAATAGTTGATTTGTTACTTGTTGATATGAACATAATCATTATAATTATATATTGTTTTAAGGTTTTTATGTTATATATTATTTGGTTTTTAAATCTTTAATAAAAATATAGTAAAAAACAAACACATGACTCCATAAAAACATGGCAAATGGCACACAATAATTCTTACTTTTAGATACCAGATTCAGGTGTGTTCTAGAGATGTTTATATTTCACAGTTTGGCAGATGAATACAAACACTGCAGTAAAAGTAATAGTTTTAATTTAACAATAAATTGTAAAATATACAGAGCTCCAGTAGCAAACTCACTACAACACCTTCAAAGAAGATGCACACTGCTTGAATTTATTACTTCTGTGACTGCTCATGACTGCTTGCTTGCTTGTATCTGATAAAAGTCTTGTCATGTAATTGTTGTCTCTTAATATTTTAATTCCCCACTGAAACAGTAAACAAAAAGTTCAGAAAGGACATGCAGATCTTATCAAACAAGTCATTCTGCAGTTCAGCATAAATAAATTCAACTCCCATGCAAGCATTTTCACAATACAACAAACTTTTACACTTTGTGGCAGCGTTCCTTTCTACAATGACTCTGATACAGTCGCTGCCAAATATAGAGGTATTTAAAAATAAGTTAGCTATCTTCCCAATTCTAGAAATAGGAAGCAACAAAACAACTTTATATTTGGTTTCAGTAATATGTAATAACAAAACAGCTTCACCTTCTGATCAGGCAGTAATAAGTCCAGCTGGATTCTCCCTACAGTTATTTTAGAAATACCATCCTTCTTCCTCCTTGTCTTCATAATACCAACTAGAATCCTCATCATACTCTTCTCAGATGCATACACCATGAATCTACTTGGCACTATGGCAATGTGCTTTAAATAACCCTATGTGTAGCTATTGCTGATTACCTCTGTGATGGTGTGAGGTAGTGCCAGCTATGCCAGAGGGAGAAGGGTAGAGCATGTGTAACAGATGCCAGCATAGCTAGCTGGAGTTTTATAAAGAATTTTAATGTCATTTATATATCAAACTGATTTGTACAGATGCTTCTGTTGAAAACATATTTGTAAAGTTGTTGTGTTAAAAGCAATACCAACACTGGGTCCTGCTGTACAGAAAAAGAAATGCACCTGTATGTCAGACTGTATTGTAACTGTTGAAATTAATATTGTAGCAGATGATGCTGGAGGAGAGGAGGTTAACCTCAATCCAGCTAACTTTGAAAAATAGTCTGAAATTAAATTACCTGATTAAGGCCATAAAGATTATATTTTACAGTTCTGATTGCAGCCAGAGATGACATGTTTGTGAAAAAAAGGATTAGATATCCTGCTGTATTATCCTTAGCAGTGAATTAATTGCTACCCTGGAAGGGTGGAGGTGTTAAAATGATTTATGACTTCCAGATTTTATAACACGTCTTGGCAAAGCTCTAACTGTGTGTATAGTAACACATATATGTCAGATTCTGGTTCAGCTTCTACTGGGGTGTAGTATGGGAACCAGAAATCAGATGACCAGATGTATGTGAGTCCATTCTGTAATCCAGCACTGAAATGATGTTTTAATAGCAGATGTGACAGAAGTCTCAGTGCAGTCTGTTTTTGAAATCTGACTTCATCTTGCCTTCATTTAGTAAGTAACCAGGGAATAGTAATTCTTTACATCAGTCAGGAAAAAATGGTGAGATTAGTTAAGTAGTGCTTTTTTGTATCTGTGCGAATCTATTCATTTGTGTAATTTTAATATTTCCTGTCAAAGAAACTCCAATGTTTACTTTAAATAGATATTTAGTATTTTCATGTTCTTTTATTATTTATTATTAAATATATTTAAACTTTTCATTGTGACTGGTCTTTTAGAGACTATTTTAACCTTTGAGTGTACTTATATTTATTTGGTGACACTGTGGCCACTCCTGAATACTGTGTTACATTGGTTAAACACTACCATTTATATTAATATTAATTTTTCTCAGTATAATTGGGTACCCTTGTAAGACCCTTAGAGTAGCTGGCTTTGGAGTATCCTGGTGGCAGTATCTACCATACAGTCTGGGCAGAGGGGCATAGTTAGCAAATCTGTGCCAGTTTTTCGCAGGTGTGTGTGTGTGTGTGTGTGTGTGTCTGTGTGTGTGTGTGTGTGTGTGTGTGTGTGTGTGTGTGTGTGTGTGTGTGTGTGGGTGTGTTTGTCTGTGAAAATCAAATCTCAAAGAGTATAAAATTCCATGCATCCAAATCACCAAACTGCATACACTGTAAGAATCAAAAGGCAGATTTAATTCACATTTTCTGGAGTTGTAAATGTGTGTATAAATTATGGAATTCCCTAAAAATCCAACTACAAAAAATTGGCTACGAGAAATCAACATTAACATGGGAATTTGCACTACTTCATATCCCTCCACCAAACATAACTGGAAACCAAACAAATACACTGATAACACTTTTTTTTACTAATGAAGCTATACATAGCATCCAAATGGTTAGACCGTCTGAATATTACTTGGGAGGGATTAAAAAAAATGGCCATAAAACATCTTCTAGCATACAAGATGGCAATTAAAAAAGGAATTAAAAACTTGAAAAATCTAGATATTTGGGAACAAACCCTTAACATCATCTTAGCATAAGCTAATACAAAAAAACACACAGAAGTCCACTGTAGTGGAATCTAGGGAAATATATACAACCCCATAGTTAGTAATCACTGGACTTGACTGTGTAATATCATGTGTTTTTCACAACATTTGAAAATATTGTCTGTAAAGCAACTTTGTACATAATGTAAATAGTTGTGTTTTGTGGCCTTCCATGTCACTGTCAGTCCTGTAATGTATATTATCTATATATGTGCCACTATGTAAGAGTTGGAATATATCTGTTTTATCTTTATGCAAAATGAAAATAAAGATTATTGAAAAAAATCTCAAAGAGTGTGTGTGTCAGCTACTTGCAGCATGGACACAGAGTGCTAGTTTCACTGAGATGGTGGTGGAAGACCTGGCCTGGGACACTTAGATGAGGACTCAACTCTATAGCTGTGCCAGTTGGGAGTCTTATTTGGGGTCTGGAGAGAGAGGGGGGGGGCAGACCCCGGAATGAGTGTGTTCCCTGTGTGCTCTTAAGAAAATTGTGCTTGGTGCAGAGAGCTGCATCTGGAAATACTGTGTTTATCTATCTTTATTTCAAGTGAGCATCCCTCAGTGGTGTCACTGGTGAGGGTTTAGGCTCCTTGATTACTGGCCTAGAGGGAGGGACATCAAATACAGTGGTGAGGATATTAATTGAACTTCTACAGCCTATAGGCAGTTGTCACTAAAGGTGTGTGTAGTCTCAGCAGCCACAAGGTAAACAGACAGAGTCTCATTTTCACAACAGCTTTATTTATTTTTTGTTAGTTTAGTTTAGTCAAGGAACAGAGGCAGAAATGTCAGCAGAAGATTATGGCAAGCTGACAAAGAACCAGTTCACCAAGGTGTGCAAAGCCAAATGTCAACCTGACTAGAGAAGAAATGATTTCAACCTTAGTCACAGCTCAGACCAGCAATCAGAAGGATAATTGGTCTGGTGATGGGAATTTGCAGCCCACAGAAACAGGACAGTTGACATTTTCCTCAGAGGACTTAAAAATCTGTCTGGAGTTAAAATGACTTGAACTGGATGCTAAACGTTTGAAATTAGAATCAGCAGAGGACTGTGGCATTTGGAGGATGAAGAAAAGGGAAACATTGGAATTAGAATCAGCAGAGGGACTGTGGCATTTGCTGATCGAAGAAAATGAGACATTGCAGCATTTGGAGGCCACAGAAAATGAGAAGCAGCGTCAACATGAGAGGAAGACGCTGTGTCTTCGCCAGGAACATGGAAGTAATGGGGAAGGGAATAACTGAACCCTATAGGCAGTAAAGGTCAGTACATTTCTTCCACAATTTACAGAGGATGACAATTTTGATAGTTTCATTCATATATTTGAAAGAGTATGTAAACAGTATAATGTTGACCAAGTGCACTGGGTATGATTCCTGGCCCCTTTACTCCATGGCAAAGCTGTAGCTGCTGTTTCTAAATTGTCTGATCTTGACTGTTTAAACTATGATAAAGTAAAACAATATTTACTGGCATGTTTTAAGTTAACACCTGAAGCTTAGAGAAAAAAGTTTCAAGAGCAAAGATGCAAGGCAGATAGAAGTGTATGTGATTATATTGCTGAGTTAAGCACTTATTTTTATAGGTGGGTGAGTGGGTGTCAGGTTACCACTTTTTAAGGTCTGGCAAACTGTTTGATGCAAGAACAAGCCCTTAGTATTTTCCCTGAGGACACGGGAATCTGGTTAGCAGACCAGTAGTGTAACTCTGCAGATGAGCCGGGGAAAAAGGGGGATCTCTACTTAGCAAGCAGGGCATCACTGCACAAGAAGGGGATACCCAGTGCTGCATATGGATATAAGGAAACCCATGAAGGGTAGCCTAAACCACTCAAATGAATCCACTGATAACAGGCAAAGCCACTAGTTAAGGTTCACAGCCAGGATCAAGGGTTAGATGTTTAAAATGTAACCTGTTTGGCCATGTATCATACAGATGTCCATGGAAGCAAGGTGGGGGAAAAAAGGTGGGGGAGCCAGCAAGTGGGAATAACAGTATGCTAGTGGTAAGTTGTCTAGAGACCACAGGGGTACCAAACTATCATCAGAGTTTATATCCTATCTTAGTGGATGGAAAACAGGCCACTGCTAAGAAACACAGCCTCTGACATAGGTTCATAGGTTGGTACTAGGCTATCAGCCCTAAGGCATATGCAAGCCTAGCCATAACAATTCCCTGGAAATTTTTTCCCACAATATTTACTTCTCTGGGTCCCTGTCTAGCAGGGTGACTGACATGATCCCTGGGGTGAATTTCCTATCTCCCATCCAATCATCAAGGTTCCTTTTGAAGAGGGCCAATGAGGTGCTCTGCTTGACATGTATGGGCAGTCTATTCCAGATTATGGGGAGTCTCTGGGTCAGGAACCTATCCCTCCAGCATGTTTTGTTTATTGTGATGATAGGGTTTAGATCCTTGGAGCGTGTGGCTCTGAGGGATTGGGATTTTTTTAAGTGGAGCATGTCCAACAGCTAAGGGTTTAACATGGCCTTGTATGTTAAGCAGAGATCGCCTCTGAGTAGACGATATGCCACAGAGTATAGCTGGAGTTTTTTTAGACGGTCAGCATATGGCATCTGCTTTAGGCCTGTGATTCTTTTAGTGAGGCATTTCTGTGGCCTTTCCAGCTGTTGCAGATGTCTTGTGAGGTACATACCAAATGGGGCATTATACTCTATAATGGGTCTAATGAGGGATGAGTACAGTGGGACAATGACCTCCTTTTTTCTGGATGAAAAGCCCTTAGTGATGAGGTGTGCCACGTAGAAGGATTTCCTGACTGTTGTGGCGATGTGGTTATCGAAGGTGAGACCACTGTCCACTTGTGTCCCTAAGTCTCTCATCACACTTTCGATGTTTAGTGTCCTGCCACCTATGTGGTAGTTTATGGGTACATGTTTTTTTCCAAAGGGGATGACTATACATTTCTTGGCATTAAGCTTGAGCCTATGGTTCTGGCACCAGGCATCTGTTTCTGTAAGGCCCTTTTGTAGAATATCCACATCATTTGGGGATTCAATAATGGCTCCCAGTTTGCAGTCATCTGCAAACTTTGTTAGCCAGAGTCCCTTAGTGTTGACCTGTACTTCAGAGAAGTAGATGCCAAACAAGAGTGGTCCCAGGACTGAACCCTGAGGTACTCCACTTGTCACTTGTCTGGAGCTGGATTTGGAGTTGGCTACTTTTACAGTCTGGGTTCTGTCAGTAAGCCAGTTGGTAACCCATTGAGTGACGTAGGGATTTATGCCCAGCTTAGTAAGTTTATCTATGATTCCAGAGTGGGGGGTGGTGTCGAAGGCCTTGGCGAGGTCCAGATAGGCTGTGTGGACCTCCTTACCCTTGTCCACAGCTCTGGAGACCAATTCAAAGAAGTCTATCAGATTCAGGAGACAAGATCGGCCCTTCACAAACCTAAACTGGGTGGGGTCCAGTGTCTGGAGGTTGCCAATGTCTTTGTTTATGAGTTCCATTATAATGCGTTCCATGCCCTTGCAGATCATGCTTGTCAGACTGATAGGACGGTAGTTCCTGGGATCCAAGGGGGATCCTACCTTGTGAAGTGGGATAACTGTAGCTGTGCGCCACTCAGTGGGCACAAAGCCTGAGGTGAGGCTATGATTAAACATGACACTTAGGTGGGGTGCCAGTTCATTTTGTAATTCATGTAGTACACAGCCTGGGATGTCATCTGGTCCCATGGATGCTATATTCTTAGCTTTGGAAAGTGCTGTTTCTACCTGTGTGGCTGTGATTATCAGAATTTGGCAATCTTTTGGTATTGAGATGGGCCCTTTAGGGGGTGAGAATGGAGTGAAGTTGGCACTAAATCGATCTGCCAGGATATTGCCAATATCCTTGGGATCAGTATATTTAATGCCATTCTGTTGTAGCTCAGAGCAGATCTGAGCATTGCCATTTAGATTCTTGACATAACTATAGAATGCCTTGTGGTTGTCTTTGGAATCTTTGGCAATTTTATTTTCGTAACTAGCTTTTGAGGATTTTATGAGCGATCTCAGCTTTTTACTGAGGCTGGTGAGGGAGTTTTTTGCATCCTGGGATTTTCCTCTTTTCTGCAACAATTTCTTCCTTCTGTTGTATAGTTTGTTTATAGCAGGGGACCACCAGATTGGCTTCCTTTTTTTGGAGAAGAGCATTCTGCAGTCGAACTTCCAGATCCCGTCTGCGTGGTTGTTGTGAAGTTTGTCACTTCTGACTTCAGTAGCATGAAGTTGGCTTTGGAGAAGTTTTTTAAGGAGGTTTCCTTACTGGGGGGGTGGGGATGGGATGTGGATGTCAAGGGTGATTTGCTTATGGTCTGACCTGACATAACCATTGTGAAGCCTACAGTGGTTAAAGATAAGTAGTGCTAGTTTGGACAGTCCACTCCCATCAGAGCTTTAGGAGGGATCCCATTCCAAATGCCTTTGGCCAGGGCTCACCTTGACTGGGAGACTGAAAAGGAAGCAAGCAAGTAGGTGTGTTTGAGGGCATCCCTGCAGCTGTCTTCATAGGGAATGAGTTTGATAATGCAGTATGTTGTGTGCATGCAGTTACATGCAGTCAGACTTGGAGCCAGGCATGTGGGTCTGGTAGCCTGGGGGGAGACCCAGACAGACTGAACACCTGAAGCCAGGACTGATGAGGTGGCTATTTCAAGGAGAGAGCTACCCTGTAGCAGTGAATCCAAAAGTGAGCCACAGCTGCTGGTAGGTACTGATGTCCTCTTGAACAGAGTGGCTGCAAGGGCAGGGGTGAGTGGTAGTACCCAGGCTGACAGTGATAAACTGCTGTCAGAGGATAGCAGACTTCCTGTTGAAAGGGAGTTGGGAAGGGTCACAAAGATAGAGTTAAGAGAGGCTCAGCTCTCATACCCTACACTATGAGGCTTGAGGGAGGTAGCTAAGGAGGCACCTGATCCTCAAGGAAAAGGGGAGTCTGTATACTGGAACAAAGAGTTACTGTATGGAGAGTGGACCCCTGAGGGAGGGCTAGAGGGTGAGTTAATACAGCAGTTGTTAGTATCTACAGCCTACCATCTGGCACTTCTAGCCATAGCCTATGACATTCATTTTGCAGGTCATTTGGGCATAAAGCATACCAAGAGATGTATTATGCAGAACTTTTATTGGCCTGGATTGCAAGGGATGTAACAGGATACTGCAGGACCTGTGAGCACTGCCAGAAAGTAGGCAAGGCATGAGACAAGATCAAGACACATTTTATGCCTTTACCTGTGATTAAGGAGCCATTTTAGAGGGTAGCTATAGATATTGTGGGGCCTCTTAGTACCCCAAGTTCCACAAAGAAGTATATCCTGGTGGTAGTAGAATATGCTGCTAGATACCTGAGGTGGTGGCTCTGTCCTCCATCAAGGCAGAGAAGGTAGAAAATGCTTTGTTAGAGATTTTCAGCAGGATAGGTTTCCCGAGGGACATACAGACTGATAGAGGTTCCAATTTCATGTCAGATCTGCTGGCTTGTCTATGGGAGTGCTGTGGGGTTAAGTACCTAAAGATTACCCCCACCACCCCTAGACTAATGGTCTTGTGGAGTGATTAAACTCTAAACTAAAGACCATGCTATGGGCATTTGCAAACCAGTCTAAGAGAGAGTGGGACAAATATTTTCCCCATCTGCTGTTTGCATACAGTGAGGTACACATGGGATCCAACAGGTTTTTTACCCTTTGATTTGCTGTATGGGCATAAGGTGAGGGGGGCCTTTAGATTTGATTTGTGATGAGTGAGAGGGTGAGTGTGAATCCCACAAGGAGTCTCTTGTGCCATATGTCCTAAACCTCAGGACAAGGCTTATGGAGGTCATTGCTTTGTCCCAGCAGAACCAGGCCGGAGGCCAACAAGAGAAAAAGGTCAGGTATGACAGGAATACTCAAGCCTGAGAGCATATTGTGGGACAGCAGATTATGGTGCTCACTGCTGTCAGACACAATAAGTTACAGGTAGCTTGGGAGTGACTCTGCAAAGTGGTAAGTAAGGTCAGTGATGTTAGCTACATGGTAAACCTACTAGGCAGGAGGCAGGGACACATATTGTACCATGTTAAGATGATGATGCCTTACCTTGATAGTGAGGCCCTGGTGCTGAGTATTTGCAGTGGATGACAGGCAGACTCTGAGGGGGGATCTATGGCTACATTGAATGAGACAGCAAAATGTGAAGTTACTAAGGTGCAGCCTATGGTTGCTGGCATATAACATGACAGTACAGTACTGTCGTGGGGTCAGCAATCCCAATGCAGATGGGTTCTCAAGACAGGGTGTGGCTTAATGTGTTCCCAGACAAGCTGATGTGTCTCAAGCCATGTTTCTCCAGGGTCACTTGAGAAACAAGCTTGAGTCTTCAAAGGGGGGACAGATGTGATGCTGTGAGGTAGTGCCAGCTATGCCAGAGGGAGTAGAGCAGTGTGACATATGCCAGCATAGCTAGCTGGAGTTTTGTAAAGCCTTTTATGTCATTTGTATATCAAATTGATTTGTACAGATACTTGTATTGAAAATGTATTTGTAAAGTTGTTTGTGTTAAAAAAAATGTACCAACAGTGGGTCCTACTAGACAGAAAAAGAAATGCACCTGCATGTCAGTCTCTATTGTAACTGTTGAAATTAATATTGTAGCAGAGGATGCTGGAGGACAGGAGGTTAGTCTCAATACAGCTAACTCTGAAAAATAGTCTGAAATTAAATTACCTGGTTTAGGTCATAAAGATTGTATCTTACAGTTCTAACAGCTGTGCAAAAATGTATCTATCTGTGAACATTGAGTATGCTACAACCCTGTACCATTGCGTACATAATTTGAAAATTATTGAATTACTGAAAAAAAGTTTGGTTAAGGGACAAGCAGTCAGAATTGCAAGGATGACTTTGGATAAAAATGAACTGTTAAAAGAGTTTGACAACTTGAAGGAAATGTTTGTGGATAGGGGTTACCTCATTGACTTTGTTCAGAATATTTTGAACAAAGTGTATAGAGGGTGGGACACCAAGTATAAGGCACTTTTAGGCAAACCCTTACTGGTTTCTAATCATGATAGAGGCACAAGGAATTTCCAAAGAACATGTGTAGTGGAGTTCAATGGTTTTACTGGGCCCTTTACAAACATCATAAGAGCAAACTGGATTATGTTTAAAGTTAATAAAGAATTACAAGAGTTAGTGGGGGATGGGCCCATATTTTCCTACAGAGCAGGTAGAAACTTGAAAAGTGAATTTGAACAGGTAGATGCTAGAAATGCTAAAGATAAACAAGGTACAACCACCTGTGGAAGATGTAGATATTGTCCCTACATAATTAAGGAAAGTTTTTTACATTTACAAAATGGGTTAAACAGCTGTGTGCATTTTTGTAAAGTTAACTGCAACACCAGGATGTTAGTTTATTTGGCTGTGTGTGGGGGATGCACAGCATTTTACATAGGGAAAACAGAGAGGGCTTTGAAAGACAGGATATATGAACATCTATACGATATCAAGTCTAAAAAAGAGACAAGAGCTTTATATAAACATACCCTAGATTGTGTTTCCCCCAGTACTTTTAAGTCTGGGATTATAGATATTGTAAGAAACAATTCCAGGGGAGGGGACATTAGAAATATATTATTGAACAGAGAGCTTAGGTTTAAATCTAGTATGTACCCAGGACTTAATGAATACATTTCAATTAAACCTGTACTATTTTTGAAAGCTGCACGAGTATAATATATTTTCTTATATCAACTACAATAACACTGACATATATATATTTTACCTTTGTGAGGGTTAAATAAAAAGGTTTATTCACATGTTGTTTTCCAGCAGTGAACCTGTGTTTTTAAAACCTTAATTTTATTTAATTAGTGAATTATGCAATTACTCAATTCATGAAGTGTTTTAATTAATTGTCTGTGATATATATATATGGGTTGTTTTTTAAAAATGGCATCTGATGAAGTCTTGGGCTCAAGATGAAAGCGCTCATTTTTGCCTGTTTGTGGATTTATTAAATATTTATTTCTTCACCATGGAAGATTGGACTTTTCTCTGTCTTGTTTACTGGTTGGATATATACTTTTTTGATTTTTTTTGAGTGATAACTCTGAAAAATAGTCTGAAATTAAATTACCTGGTTTAGGCCATAAAGATTGTATCTTACAGTTCTAACAGCTGTGCAAAAATGTATCTGTGAACATTGAGTATGCTACAACCCTGTACCATTGCGTACACCTTTTTTGAAAATGATTTATTGTGTGCAATGAGATGTCTACAATTTAATTTTATTTGAAAAGAAATCTAGCACATTTATTGTGATTTATGACTATGTATTTTGTTAAATTTATTTTTTTTTTCAGAATGTTTCATTGGATTTTTTTTTCTTTCATTACAGGAGGCTTTTGTTTTTTAAAGTAGTTTAAAGCTATACTAGTTAGAAACAAGAATCTTCTGGTGTTGGAAGTTAGACTGGTGAAGATGTGGCTATATTCTAAAAGATGATACACAGTTTCAAAAACACTGGTTACACCTCTGGACTAAAGCATCAGTAAATGAAAACTCTCTGCAGCCTTTGGGATGCGTCTAGCTGATTGAAATGATCTCCTGTTATTTGGGCAACATCCACCAGAAACATGGAGTCTTTGCCCAACTGTATTTATAAGTTGCTTCTGTGTGCACCTCTATGGATGTTGTCTCACTGTGTTCTGTGTTACCCTAAATGAGTACTTGCTTTTTAACTAAACTTAACACACATTTGTCCTCCTTGGAGCTCTAATAGATTTAATAAGTTGGAAAAGTTCAGTGAGCAAATTACAAATAGTCTCAGAATGCAGGAATTTGAATGCCACTACTAAACCAGTAATTACCTTCACTTCTGGAATTAAATAATAGGTAAATAGCAGCAATATGGCAAGAGCGTCTACTCTCTCACTCACTTTTGATAGTTCACACATCTGTAAACTGAAGAATTTGCATTTATTGCTGAAAGTGCTAGAAGGCTTTCAACTGAACATTACCTCACTTTAAGTACTTAAAAAGACCCTACTTTACTCATTCAGTGCGTATGGTATGTGCTGGGAACTCTTTATGGGAGGGCAAGGTATACAAAGTATTCTGAGAAGGTTAAGTTAGGTCATTCAAGATGGTAGGATACAAAAATAACTAACAGGAGCTCGCCACAACCGATTAGAAAAACAATCAGCAGGATTCAATAAACTCAATGTAGGCTCCATGGAGTCTACACGGAGTGTATCTGTGTACACTGCCACAATGTGCTCTTTGCAATACACAGTGCATATTAATGTTGCGCTGTGCACCTACATGAGGTTTTGCAGCACGTCCTAGTAATGTTGGCCACGGAACCTTATAGAACAACAAGGATAATGAATCTGTGTACAGGAGAGCACCAACAGCCTGCCCCCCGCCACCTCCCAACCTCTTGCAGCAAGACATCTGTACAAAGCCACTAAATATAGTGGGGCAAAGGCTGGCAAATACTGGCATCTTGCCCCATAAACCAAGGAACTTGACAAAATAAATCTTTCAAAGATTATGAAGTCCTAAACAAAAACATCAGTTAGTATTTAGTGCCATCTATCCCAAATGATTATTACAAAACCACAAATTTTATGAGGATCACTCCAGGAATATCAGCCAAAACCCTGGAAAGACTGCCAAAACTAGTTATATCTATATAGTTTGACTTTCCTTCTAATTTTTTTTTATTTATGCATTGTTTGTGTGGTGCCCCATGGCATTTGGAAATGCTTACCTCATTTGCGCAGTGGGACCACTCATGTATCAGACATGACCCAGACATCCAAAAATAGAAACCAGATGATTTCAGTTGGTATTGCTCATCACTGCTGTACATTGCTTAAACCTGGGGCTGCACTACATGCATACCAGCAACTTAACAATGAATAGTAAAATACAGTCTACAAGTAGGAAGTCCTGTGGTGACATGTGTAGAGTATTGGATTAGAATGGAGATGGTCCTGAGTTATATCCATGGTATTTAAACTTTATTTATACTGTTGTGACATTGCAGCTCATACAAATATAGTGGTATTGTAAGGAAATAACTCTGGAATAGCACTGGTTGTAAGTTATTTTTGGATACATTTGAAAAAGGTGTTTGCTGCTTAGCATTGCACAAATGCACTTGTTTTACTGTGTTGGCACAATGGTAAGGGGCACACAGCTTTTTCAAATGTATCAAAATATAAACAGTGCACACTCTTGGTAAGCACAACTGGTGGGAAAACATGCTACTGAAAGGTGAATAGGCAGGAATTGTACTTTAGACATTTTGAGCTAGACCTTGTGCATCGAGGTCAGGGGTTGGAGACAGTGTGCATTTCAGAGCGCAACACTGGGGTATACAGGAGTCCAAGGTCTTTTCTGGGCTCCTGGTTAAGGATCATGGGCCCTGACTGCTGCAGGAGAACTATACCAGCTCATGATATAAATCTGAAGCCTGGGATAGTTTGGCAAGGGCCATTACCAGTGTAACTGGTATCCCCCACACTGGGGAACAATGTCATCATTATTATGATGACCTGCGCCACAGAAAAAGGGATGCCCTTGATCAATGGATCAGGGTGTGTCAGGCAGGGAACATCCCAGAGATGTATATGTTTACTTTACATTTAGTACTTGTAATATTCAAGTTGAATATGGTATAAATTGGCATTCATAATGCTTTTTTCGTTTTCCCTTTTTCCACAGCTGCAGAAGCGAGGGACACAAATGTGAGGTCTCATGCCAGGAGATTGGCCAGGATTTGACGAGCATGTGATAAATAAGCATAATTATATAATGGACCGTTATTGCAGCATTAACAGTGATAGACGGATTAATTGCTAAATCACACAGTTGTATGACCCTGGGAATGCATGTCTGAACTGTAAAAGCAAGTATACAGGCATTACTCTGTAGCATAGCTTACAACTGTACTTATTTCTGATGAATACCCACATTTAAGAGTCACTGTTTGGTCTCTTCATTGTAGGATTCATGGTTGTTTGGCAATTAATTTATATTGAAGTCTATAAATAATGGGTGTCAAAATGTATGTTAATAAAAATCCTGTGCAATTATCCATTTGTGTACCAGAAATATTTTCAAATATGCTCCTAGTTATGGGTCATTTACACCCATTAGTTTACAATATGTCAAAATACCCTGGTGGACAGGTATGGTATGTGACACAAAGCAACAATTGGACATTCTCAGACCACAGTGAGCATAAGACTTGTTTGTTTGTTTTTTTTGGCTTTTCCCGGTTGGGGGTCGCCACAGTGGAACTCCGGTCCACTAATGAGTGGCAGTAGATTTTTTTTATGGTGCAGAGTTGCCAGCGTGATGCCCAACCTTCAACGAAGGCATGCCCATTCACGCATGTCTTTCGGAGGCCACTCGACCGCAGGGAGGACATGCAGACTCCACACAGAAGGCACTCCAGCCGAGAATAGAACAGGAGAACCTCTTGCTGTGAGGCAATATGCTTGCATTATGTTGCATTCCAAATGAAAAGTACAGTATTACAATAGTCACTGCTTGTTGGTTTTAATACGACACTCCCCAATCTAAAGCTCAGCTGATTACAATACTGTTTTAGCTTGTCATCAATAAAAAGTATAGTACTTTTAAGTAATCATCATTATAGCATTTGAAGGGCATACCTCTAGACCTGTGTCTTGAATGGCCTGCTATCAAATGTAATCACTGTACCTGTATTCCAAGTAATAAAGTTCTTAGCAGTTGATATTAACAGTAGAATGCAACAGAATTGATTACCTTAATTATAGAAAGCTTTGTATATTATCTGCGAAGTTACTAATGTTCCTTTTTTTCTCTCTCACCCCACCCCTTCTATTCTTTTATTTATTAATGGATTTCTTATATTAATTATTATTATTATTTTTATCAGCATAATCATTATTATTGTATTATTTATATAATCAAATTACTTATATTATTTGGTTTTACTTCTTATGTTTTGTTTATTATGTTTAATTTCATATTTCTTTGTTGTGGAATAAATTTTCATTTTTCTGATTTATCATTTTGTTTGCAGTTATATTATTTGAAACTTTTTATACAGCTTTATTATTGTTTCTTTATTTTTTATAATTTTCATTAAATTTGTTTTATGTTTTTTTTTTTACTTTTTGGTTTAAATTTTATTTATGTTATTACTACAGCACATCAGGGTAGGCCAGTTCCCTGTGATCTGCCTACACTCGCTCCACCAGCTGAAGCACCTAAGGCCCAGCACTTCTGGACTGCACCCTACTGACAGCCCCCCCCCCTGCTGCCCCTGCCCTACCTGGACATTCAGGTCATTCTGTCCCAGGGGCCATGCTTGTTGTCCCCTCTGGGAGCAGAGGCAGAGTGGGTGCATACACCGCCCATGCAGAGTTGCCAGCTGTGGTGCATAGGATTGTGCACCAGATGGTGGGCACAGCCTACACTAGATGGAGAACCTGCTTTCCATCCTGGTATGGCAGACCAGCTGTAGGTGCAGATGTCAGCCACCATAGCCAGCAGAACAGTGATGGAACAGTGCTGACAGTCCAATGGATGAGGACTTGAGTCACACTATTAACTTTCTGACGTCCATGGGACCTCGAACCCCACCACTCCCACCCCAACTAAGATGTTCAACCCCCTCTTGTGTCCTTCACTGACCCTGTCTCTTATCTTAAATGTCTTGTCTGTCTGCAAATGCTTCCTCATCTTCCTAACTTGCCTGCCCCAGACCTGCCTATGTCCCTTCCCCACCATTCCACTTTCTCCTTAAAAAAAAGGCACCTGTCCCCAAAAACGTTTTGTCCCATATATAGCTCTCCATTTCACACATATGTCTACTTGACACACTTAATTTGGTCCAGTTGACTTCACAATGCAATTATGCTGTTGTCACCCCTCTCTGTGGAGTTGACAGTCCAAATTTAGCTAATAAACTATACATGTGTCCAGTTATTACTGTTGAAGAAACAGATAGCTATGGTTCTTTCCTACACCCTTGCTGCACATTCCTGCCTTCCTTTCACTTTGTTTTTCCCTGTTAGCTACCCATTTCACCACTTTTCTATCTTCACACATTTCTTTTCTTTAAAGAATCATTGAGCGATGGTGCACAATACGCAGCATTGCTAAACAATGGTAAGCAGCAGTAGGAACAGTTAATGTATGCAAAAGTATCACACATTTGTAAAATTAATGCTGACACCCTATTTTGAACACAGTACCATCTGGCTTCACCAACAATGCATTAATCTGTCTAGCCACAGACTCAGTTAACTAGGAAATGTATTTTAAATAATCAAAACTAATTGTGACAAATTCTCAATAAGGCAAGTTTGCATACTGCTGTGCACCACACAGCATTGTTCAGCATGGCTGATGAAATAAAAGGAACATACCTGTCAACTTAGTAGAGCAATACATCTGAACAATCTGAACAAAGCCATAAACAATGGGTGAACAAAGGGCCATCACTAAAGCCATGTGTTGTAAATATTGCTCTTACAAACTAAGAAACATGATAGAATAACAGGTATTTCATTATTAATTGATTTACATGAGTAGCAGGTGTATCCAACAGCGCTTTATTGGGTTATTATCTATACAATGTGTAAAATACTGCTACTACTAAACTGATTCTGTTAAATGCATTAATGGTATTTTGTTTTGGTTCAGATTATTATAATCTGTCTGCTATATTGAATACCTTGCTAAGCATCCAAGTCTTCCATAAAATATAACCATACATTGTCTATGTTACTGTGTTACTTCTAACTCTTATGTCATTACTCTTGTATATTGTTAAATGTTGTTATTAACTTTCTAAACAAATTTTTTATTGCGTACATTGTTTTTGGAGCTTTTCTCCCCTGGCTTCCACTGAAAATGGGCTCACACCAGCCCAGTGGACTTTCCTGGTTAACAAAAGCAAATAAATAAAATAAATACATGATACTGGGTTCAAATACAGGTGTATCCATTATTTCAAATACTTGTACATGTACATCAGGATTATAAATTGTGATATTTATGAATCTGTCTCATCAGCTGTAAATGCATTCAATGCAGTAATGATGAAATGTCTGGTGCTAGATGGTACTGGTATCCAAAAAAGTAAATACGCTCCTTTTTACCATTGTTGCATGATGCTGCTCATTGTCTACCATCGTGCAATGATTCCTTAAAAAAAAGATATGGGGGAAATAGGAAAGTGGTGAAATGAGGAGCAAGCAGGGGGGAAAACAAAGTTAAGGGAAAGCAGAAATGTGCAGGAAGGGTGTAGGTAAGAATCATAACTATCTATGTCTTCAAAAGTAACAACTGAGCATATGTATAGGCTATCTGAATTTAAACTGTCACCTCCAGAGAGAGGGGTGACAACAGCATAAATGTGTTGTGAAGTCAGTTAGACCAAATTAAGTGTGTCAAGTAGATACGCATACAAAATGCAGCGCTATGTATGGGATAATTTTTTTTTTTTGGGACAGGTGCCCTTTTTTACTTTTTTTAAGGAAAACATGGAATGTTGGGAAAGGGACATAGATAAATCTGGGGAAGGCAGGTTGGGAAGGTGAGGAAGCATTTGCAGACAGACAAGACATACAATACAAGAGACAGGGTCAGTGAAGGACACAAGAGGGGGTGCACACTTTGGTTGGGACGGGGGTGGGGGCATCGCAAACGTATAGATGTCATGTTTCGTGACAGTGAGAATCGAATCCTCATCCACTGAACTGTCATCACTGTCACCTCACTGCACTGATAGCTGCAGTCTCTGATGTCTGTGTGTCCTTGTATTATTCAGGATGACAATGGAGATCAGTGTCTCCACTCAGTGTAGGCATGCACCAATTGTGTTGTGCACAATCCTAGGCACCAGACCTGGCAGTTCGGCTCCAGTGACAAAATCACCCCCTCTGCCTCTGCTCTCAGCGGGAACCACAGGCCTATCGTCTGGGACAGAACTACCTGAGGGTCCAGGTAGGCCAGGGGCAGCAGGGGGGGTGCCACCAGGCTGCAGCCCAGAAGTGCTGGGCCTTGGTGTCATAGCCAGTGGAGGGAGTGTAGGGAGTCCACGGGAGCCAGCCTACTCTGCCATGCTGTAGTAGTAACATAATACAATTAAAATTTCATAAGGAAATAAAACATAACACAAACTAATGGACAGAATGACATTAAATAAAATGCAAACATATAATAATACATGAATACAAAAATAATAAATAATAAAATTACAAACACAATGAAAAATAATATGAAATAAAAAGGTGTTTAACAGAAAAACAATAGAAAATTAGACATAATAAACAAACCACAGGTAAAAAAAAGATTTATGATAATGAAAAATATGATCATATACATCATATAAAAATAAAAATACAAATAATAATAAAAAAATGAATAACATAAAAAAAAAACAAATGAAGAGAAGGGGTGGGGTGAGAGAAAAAAATAACATTAGTGACCACACAGTAAACTTAGAAAAATTTCTACAAATAATGTACAGTATTCTGATAGATTTTACAAAGTGCTAATAAATACCTTCATTACTTTGAAAATTATCCTGTTGCTAACACAGACACACTATTGTGCAGATCATATTGCATCCAACAATTATTCTTGGGGGCATTTATTGCACATATGCATGTTCCATGTACACTGATCACATTTGACAGCAGGCAATATGAGCCACAGCTGTAGAGGCCTGCACTTCTAATGCTATCATTATGAATACATAACAGTACTGTACTTGTATTGATGATAACCTAAAACAGTTTTCTACAGTGCTAATTTTAAATATGGGGAGTGTGGTATTCGAACCCACAAGCAATGTTAATTGTAATACTGTACCTTTCCTTTGAAATACAGCATAATGCAAGCACTCTTTCCTTTTATAGTTTATAGATACAGATTCTGTGTTATAATGATAATCTGCAGCATGCTCTTCTTGTCCCTGGTTTATAAGTCATACTTTACATTGCAATATTTATGTCAACTTAAAAAGTGCAGTATACTTTGGATATGTGGCTTTCTAAATTACCACCTCTGCCTACTCTGTAATATTGGACTGTTGTCCTAAGTAACATAGTAATGCATGCATGCTTTTGCTTTACAATGGAAAATGCATACTCAATGTAATACATGCATTTACCATGATAAACTTTATTTATTCCTAATGCTGAAATAACAGTATTGTTTTGAAGCCCACATATCACTTGCATCTTGCATCTTTCTCATTCTTTCTTTATAGGTCTGCAAATTGAGCACTCATTCTGCATTAGCTGTGAGAAAAATAGAACACAACAGAATACCATTAAGAACACCAGTAATGAACATAAGCAGCTGCTGCCTCCTACAAGCAGTGCCCATAAGTGATACTTACACATCTGTGGAGTGCCATCATTCCTGAATTCCTTGATCCAACAGCTGAGTGTATTCCTCTTTCTCATCCTGAGATCTTGGTAGTGATTCCTGCACTGTTTGCCAGTGTGGGAGATACTGGTAACACTGGACAGATCCTGGGCCAAACTATTCCATGCATCTGATTTACAATCTGATCCATGATAGTGTTCCTGCAACAGCCAGGGACTATAATCATTTACTAGGAGTCCAGCAAACACGTTGGATTCTGCACAACCCACCTTTGAGACCGAAATCTCAGAACCTCTCCCTTAACACCAGCCATGTCCAATGCAGATGAACACCAATGTATAATGACTGTTCCAGCCAATTCCAGTTATGACAGGTACTGAGAATGTACACTGTTGGACTTTGCAATATTTGGAAATGGTGTTCACTGCTTAAAATCATGCAAACACGTTCCTTGTGTTTGAGCAATGGAAAACAATAAAGTAAAGTTTCTTATAACAGATATTATTTATTATTTTATTTATTTATTTTACATTTGTTAACCGGGATGGTCCGACTGGATACATGTCCTTTTTCAGCGGAGGCCCGGGGAGAAAAGCTCCAACAGAGTTACATTGATAATTAGGTACAGTAAATGAGCTGAAAGAACTTAACAAAAACATAGGCTATTTACATACAAGTACAAGACTGCCATTACTATTTCTGAGATTACTACAAATGTAACATTAATAACATATTAGCAAGGACAGTAGGCAGTATAATGACATAGAGTTAGACAGGATATATATTTCTTTATCACAGTATACAAAGTACTTATCATCTTAGCTAGTTGTTTATGTTTTAGTTAATGGCACAGAGCTAGTCTGGGTTTGAGCAAGGACATAGCCAGTGTGACTTGAAGTGGAGTTTTAGACTATTTTTGAATTGACTTAGAGAAGTTGCAAGCGTGATGTTATTTGGGAGAGAGTTCCATATTTTACCAGTGGTGTTGGCAACAGCGTCACCACCTAGGTTGAGAGATTTAGTTGTTTGGACAAGGAGTCTGTTTGCTGAGCGAAGGCAGCTTAGATTGGAGTAGGGACTCATTATGTTTTTTTAGTGCTGGGGTATTCTCAGGTTGTTTAAGGATTTTGAAGGCCTCTATGAGTTGGGACTGGTGAAGAAGGTGTGGGAATTCTATCCATCCAAGCTTTTTCAGGTTAGTACAGTGGTGTGTTCTGTAGGGTAGGCCTGTAACGAACCTGGCAATGTGATTATATCAGGATGAGAGCTTGGCCAGATCAGATTTGTTAAGGTGAGTGAGGACAGGAGAGGCATATAGTAGGGTAGAGAGAAGGTGTGAACGGGCTGTGGCTGCCCTGGTATTCGGGGTAAGGAAGGCTTTAATTCTATATAGGGTCCCAAGTTTCTTGTTGACTGACTTAATGGCTTGGTTGATATGTATATCAAATCTGAGTTTATTGTCAATGTTTACTCCTAATAGCTTTGTATAGGTGTCTGGGGAGATGATGGTCCCATTATTGGATTTTATAGTGAAGTTTTCAGTCGGAGATCTATTGGTTGGGTAGAAGAGAAGTAACTTGGTTTTGTTTGGATTTAAGATCAGGAGATGGTTGGCAAGCCAGTTTTCGACTTTGGTGAAGCTATGTTGGGTGGTAGTTAGTAGATTTGCAAGAGAGGCATTGGAACATATTATAGTCGAGTCATCTGCATATTGAATGCAGGTGGCTTCAGGGATGACTGTTTGGATGTCGTTTATGAAGACTGAAAAGAGGAGAGGTCCTAATATGGAACCTTGAGGAACTTGTATGGTATTTGGTAGTAGGCAGGAGAGCTTGTTTTGCCACATTACTGCTTGTTGTCTCCCAGTGAGGTAAGCTTGAAACCAGTCAAGGGCTGGAGTATCTAGATACAGGGTTTTTAAAGTATATAGAAGTAACTGATGGTTTACCATATCGAAGGCTTTCGATAGGTCCAGGAAGAGAGCGGAGGATTTTTTTTATTATTCTGGTTAAGATTAATGTTTTCAGTAAAAGATAGGAGGGCAGTGGTTGTACTATGATGGGGTCTGAATCCATGTTGAGAGTCTGTGAGTAGTTTATTTTGGGTTAGATAGAGCATTAGTTGGTTGTGCATGCACTTTTCCATAATTTTGGCAAGTGGTGATAGTATGGCTATAGGTCTATAGTTGGATAGTTCTGTGGATGAACCTCCTTTGTGGAGTGGAATAACATAGGATATTTTCCAAATTGAGGGGATTGAGGCCTCGGTTATGGTTCTGTTAATTAGGATTGAGATAGGGTAGGCTACGACATCTGCAGCAATTTGCTGATTATCATATCTTTGCAAAACTGACAATATTACTGTGTCATCCAGCAAGAAAATATTTAGGATATGAGAACTACTAGCTCAACTGCTATAACTCAGGGTGACGATAATGTGAAGTGGGACACCACTGAAAAGAGACAGATGTCTGCTCTATTAGAATGCTGCACCTTATCCATGGTAGTCCTACACTCACAGCTGTTGCCAGCAGAAGAATTAAATAATACATGTGTATGTTTAATTACATTGCTATGGAATGCAAGGACACTTTCGTAAAATACAAGTTGCAATCCTTGTATTAGAACCCAGGACAATGCCAACTTCAGGGCAACATTTAACATCTGCAGCCACAGGGGAGGTTACATAAAAATCTACTTTATTAATATTGATCCTGAGTTCTTACCATTACATGCACTGCAAAGGCGCTTATCGGGTTTGCTCTATGCAGACTGTCATTAAGAGAATGCATCTGAAGTCTATTTTTAGATACCTGGGCCTGTCTGCTACCTGGGTGGTCCACTTGTACAGTTTGTACACTGCTACTGTGCACACAAACCAGGTGCACATAGCTGATGTCATTTATGCTATGCACAGGAATGTATATCAATTCGCAAACAGTGGCTCTAAATATTATGATAAAAACAAGTGATAATAGGCAGGATATGAATTCAATGTATCACACACACTACTAGAGTATGTAACTACAAAGGAAATATCCCTACATAGTTCTAAAATCCAATTCACTATCTGATGCACATGCTAAACACAGGATGGGTGCCTTAACCCTGTGTTTCAAAGATACACATTTGCAGCAAGCAGCAACATGCATCCAGCACCACAGCTCTCAATGTCTAAGAACAGGGAATCTGGACAAATGTACAAATAATTGGGGGGGCGGGGGGAGGCATAAAAATAGGGGTGCTCTTTAAGTATTCCTCTTACATACTTAGGAAGTGGATAGAATAACAGGTTGTGCATTAGCATGACCTTTCTGAAGGATATGAAGTCTGAAACTCAAATGTGTGCCATTACTTCCTGACTTCAGTCCTTAATGATTTGCCAGTGATGTTACAGAAAATCAAAACTGTATGAGAAACAGACCAAATACATGAGTCCAACATTTGGACATTCTGCAAAAAATCTGTACAGTTGGGAGGGATATTCAGCACTCAATCAAATTGAAAGTAATGTACAGTCAAAATATAATATTACATGTTACCTGTATATCTAATGAAATATTTCATTTTTACAATATTGCACTTACTGACTGCATACCCAGTTATGATGTTTGCTTGCAAATATAGAGCACTATTTTACATGTCTCTGTTTCTTGGTCATTCATAAGTTATCTGTCCAGTGGTCTGGGACATACAGTGTGTACACCATTCAATATAATTGCATTTACAATGTCAAAGGCTATTAACTAGGAATAATATGATATGCGGCTGCCAAGTAAGGAAAGACAGGTTGGATGTCACAAGCAAGAACTTACTGTTCTTTTGGGAGTGGGGGAGTAAAGATGTATGTCTCCATTGCTACTAAATAACTTTGTTGGTCTGGTTACCCTACTTGTCTAGCATCCTACCTGTTGTATGATTTAGTTATAGTTGATAACTTTTATCTCTAATGCATCCTTAATGGAAATGTATAGTGATCTCAGAGGATGGTTTTAGCTTCCTAGATGCTGAGTCAGTGTACTATGGCTTGTTTCATAGCCAATGCAAGGGCTTACTGAGCATGACTTGTCTGCCTACAGCAACACCTGCTGCTGGTTCCTCCTATGAGTCATCACTGGCCTGTGGCTGTGGTGACCTTAGCATTGCTGGTAGGATGCATTCCCCACCCCCCTCGATTATCCTTCTGTAGCTGTTTCCACCATGTTAACTTGGGTAGCATAGCAGATACTATGAGCATTGAAGAACATGGTGGATTACAATGGTGCCTTCAGCCAGAGGTATGTAAACACTGACACTGCGAGTGCAGTAGCTAAAAAACATGCTCTGTGGCATTACTGTTTGGACTGTGTGTCTCATTACGGTGTTTGTGTGTGTGTGTGTGTGTGTGTGTGTGTGTGTGTGTGTGTGTGTGTGTGTGTGTGTGTGTGTGTTTGTGTATCTCCGATGCATTTCCTCAGCCATGACGTCAGTGCATAGCATGCATACACACTTAAGTGAGCCTTGGAGATATCCCCCATAGCACACATCTGGTGCAGTTGGGGAATGTGGCACATATGCAAGTCGTGCTAACTGCAAGGGTTGCCAGCACACACATTCCACATGATTCCCATTACATTGTGTATGACCTAGCAGTTGTTCAAGTGGTAGACCTTACGGTTAATGTAGACTATACCCTGTTCTCCAAGTGTTGTTCTCTTGTGTACATGACTGCATTGTATGGTACACATTACCAGAGAGTATTGCGATATATGTTACAGTTTTAGCATACTTGTAATCATCTCCTCAGAACGTATGTTAAAATATATGTTCTCTCTGCCATGTTGTAGCATAGCATGCAGGAATGTTCTGAAGATGCCGGATATGATGCCTATAAAACACCAAGCATGTCCCCTGGTGTCTGTTAACAGTACCTGTGGCTAACATACTAACTTCAACAAATACCTTATATTCCACTGGGATAGGTTCCCTGTGTTTGGCTCTGTATGTGACTCAAGGCTGTCAGAGGTCCCACAGTTCCTCTACTGTGTTGTTGCCCTGCAAAGTCTTAACCCTCTCTGTCTATGGCTAGCGGCAGCAGCAGTAGCATCATCTTCAGCCTGTAGCACACACAAATGTATGCAAACTGTAGCTGCTGCTAACAATCTGTCAGTGCCTACATTGTATCTGTATTCCACTAATCCCTCACTGCACATATAAGAAAGGGCTTGGTGTCTACATTGATGCCTTATAGCTTGTTGAGCAGATCCACGGGATTGGCTGATTAGCATGCAGTGCAGCAGTGAATGCTGCAATTAGCATCTCTGAAGCACAGACTAGGTCAGATGCAATCAGTTAGTAATGTACACCATTATAAAAAGGCAAATGTGTAGCTAGGCAAATCAATGTGGATTAGAGTTGTATCAGAATTCACACTCAGTTACACATTTAAATTGGAACAGTATATTTCAACAGAGGAGTATTTTACTCCACCAGGTATGTATCCATTTTGTTACCTAAATAATGCATATGTGGAATGTACTTAGGAATGATGTGAAGTAAATCAGCAAACATTTGTTAGAACTGTACTCATGACATGACCTGGTTTAACAGCCATTTGAGAGGTACACAGGATGTAGAATAGGCTGAAGGTCTAATGCTGTGTGATAATTATGTACAGATGTTTCATGGATAGGTTCTTTGAGACCACTTTTGAATTTACCTTGTTGTTTCTTTAGCACATTTGTCTCTTAGCCTATTTTCTTTCTTTTTGGGGGGGGGGGGGGTCCCAGCTATGGCACAAACTATAATGGACTCTTGTGTTGGATGTGTGACCATAAGTGAGTATCTATTATGACACTAACAAGGATATGTCTGTCATGCCACTCTCCTTGTTTTGTTGCCCCCATGTTATTTGTTGACCACTGTTGAATCTTTAAACTGTCAGTCTTTAAACTGTAATCAAGTGGTGAATAGTGAGAGCTTTCCTGTACTGCCTTATCTGTAAACAGTTTATTTCTACTTAAGTGATCCCTATATATGTTATCACCATTTTGACTTTCAGTAAACAACCTGCCTGCTCAGTGTAGGCCCCCATTTTCTGAGGCAGTGAATGACCTCATCATTGAAGCTTTAAGGCAACATCATGTGGTCCTTATGTCCAGGGGACAGGCCAATATGTCGCAATGTTCAGCCCTGTGGGATGAATTGGTCCAAAATGTAAATACAGCTGGGTGACAAAATGTCAGCTATGAGCAAGTGTGACACAGAGCCACAGACATGATTCATGCTGCAAGGAGGCATGATGCTGAAATGGCACATGATCATCAGGTCACCAGTGGTGGGCCTGCAGCAGAATAACCACTCACTGCCACCAAGGAATTCCTGGCAAATATTTCCACTCAAGAAAGCTCCTAGCAGTCAATCAGCTAATATGTTCTAGACGTGGGTGCTACTACTACATCTCAGGAGGCGCTTCCAGGTAGGCCTTGTTAGATCATCAGTAGAATAATGTTGCATTCATTGTGTAATAGTGTATATAGTTTTAATGTGTGGCAGGTTGCTTTTTTGATGGGGTTATTTAAGATAGTTGCAGTTTTCAGGTCATTTATAGGTTGTCAGACACATTCTTGTTAACACTACAGTTACTGTAAATATAGATTATTAAAAGTCTTACCTCTGTTATGTTGTTAAATGCGGTGCTATTGTCATTACCTGTCCATTTGCCTTTTCCAGGATTGTCAGGAATACACAGATTTAGGGCTTCTGCAGTTGGTAAGCAGAATACGTTTATGTCAGTAATGTAGAAATATTTCAACATATCTGCTAAAATGTCATCTCAGACCTGCTGTACGGATTGACCTTGGCTCTGTAAGTCCACCTGCTCCCTCATGCTACAAAGGGATAAAGCATGGAAAACCTGGACTCCATCTAAATCCCTGGCACACTTGCAAAAATTCAAACAACTCCGCAACCATACAAAAAAAAAGATCACAATAGACAAGAAGAGCTTCTATACACTGCCCCAATCTGAATACCATAGCAATCTAAAAAAATTCTGGAACAGTGTCAATAAAATCCTAAACCCGGGAACTCCTTCCTCCCCCAACCCTTGCCCCAACAATACCCCCAGTGAAACCACCTCTATCTTTAACTCCCACTTTATAGACTTTATCGCCAAACTACCCTTCAATACAAACACTAACAACCTCTCACACTCCCCACTCTCTTCTACTCCAACTACCTTCTCAGTCAAACCTGTCCCCATCAACTACATAAAATCCCTCCTACATAAACTTAAGACTTGCTCTCCCTCAGTCGACAACCTTCCTCCCTACTTCCTCAAGCTTGCTGCAAACTCTGTTCCCTATCCTGTTTCCATCCTTAACAATCATTCAATACATGAATCTTCTATACCACCATCTGGAAACAATTCTATACAATTCCCATCCACAAAGGTCGACTCTCTTCTGACATCTCTAATTTCCACCCCATTGCTATACTCTTCCCCTCTCTCAAAGTTTATTTATTTATTTATTTATTTATTTCCAGTTTGATAACCGGGGAGGTCCACTGTGCTCAAGGAGCCCATTTTCAGTGGAGGCCCGGGGAGAAAAGCTCCATATTACATAAAAGTAATACAAAAGTAGTATTATATCATGAGATTTAGCAAAGTACAATTGCAAAATAGAAGAACATGCATTACACACATTTACATAGTGGATTAGGGAACCATTTGCACAGCATTTAAGATGGACAGAGGCAGTAGATCATGTGTACATAGTTTTAAAAACTAACAATTATAAATCATCTGTGAATAGTTATAAAAACTAATATTTGAAGAATTGCAGTAAATACAATTCGCAGTAGAGTAGGGGAGAAATAAAGGTAGAAAGTACACTATTTGCTTTAAATAGATTCATGATATTGAAGTATTCAGAGAGAGGCAGTTGTACAATAGAAAAAGAGGAGTGCATACATGGGAGCATTGATTATCTTTGTTAGAAAGCATCAACATTTATATGTAGGCAGTAATGAGAATCAATCACAGATGGGGGAGAGAGAAGCATCAACATTTATATGTAGGCAGTAATGAGAATCAATCACAGATGGGGAGAGAGAAGCATCAACATTTATATGTAGGCAGTAATGAGAATCAATCACAGATGGGGGAGAGAGAAGCATCAACATTTATATGTAGGCAGTAATGAGAATCAATCACAGATGGGGGAGAGAGAAGCATCAACATTTATATGTAGGCAGTAATGAGAATCAATCACAGATGGGGAGAGAGAAGCATCAACATTTATATGTAGGCAGTAATGAGAATCAATCACATATGGGGAGAGAGAAGCATCAACATTTATATGTAGGCAGTAATGAGAATCAATCACAGATGGGGAGAGAGAAGCATCAACATTTATATGTAGGCAGTAATGAGAATCAATCACAGATGGGGGAGAGAGAAGCATCAACATTTATATGTAGGCAGTAATGAGAATCAATCACAGATGGGGAGAGAGAAGCATCAACATTTATATGTAGGCAGTAATGAGAATCAATCACAGATGGGGGAGAGAGAAGCATCAACATTTATATGTAGGCAGTAATGAGAATCAATCACAGATGGGGGAGAGGGAAGCATCAACATTTATATGTAGGCAGTAATGAGAATCAATCACAGATGGGGGAGAGAGAAGCATCAACATTTATATGTAGGCAGTAATGAGAATCAATCACAGATGGGGAGAGAGAAGCATCAACATTTATATGTAGGCAGTAATGAGAATCAATCACAGATGGGGAGAGAGAAGCATCAACATTTATATCTAGGCAGTAATGAGAATCAATCACAGATGGGGAAGAGAGAAGAGAGATAGAAAAGTTGTTGTTGTTGTGTCTTTCGGCTTTTCCCAGTTAGGAGTCGCCACAGCAGAACTCCGGTCCGCTAATGAGTGGTAGTTTATTTTTACGTGCCGAGTTACCAGCCCTGATGCACAACCTTCAACAAAGGTACGCTCATTCACGCATGTCTCGACGCAGAAGATGCTCTAGCTGAGAATCGAACCGGTCAGGGTCTTACTGTGAGGCGATGACGCTACTGCAGCACCACCACAGAAAAATATGTACAATATTTACAATATATGCATTGAAAGGTGCTGGTGATATATTATGTTAAATTCAGAGAGAGGGAGTTGTGTAGGAAAACAGCATGGAGTAGAGGTAGATGTAAAAGAACATGTAGAAGAGTCTTTAGCAGGTTAGGTGGGCAGAGTCCAATTACATTTCCACTTAAGGGAGAGGTAGGAATGGAGCTGGGTTTTAAAATGTTCAAAGTTTTCAGAAATTCCTAGACAGGGTGGGAAAGAGTTCCATTTTTTGGCTAAGGAAAAGGATAGGAGAAGCTGACCAGCGGGGTGTTTTGGTTTGTGTATAGAAAGTAGATTTTGGAGGACAGATTGTAGCATTCTGTAAGGGATGTAAGACGGTAGGATGTTTGTTAGAGCTGGGCATATAGTTGGTTTAAAAATTAGTTTGTGAGCTATAGTGAGTTGGAGGTAGTCAAGGTTGGTGGGTAGTTCTATCCACTTTAGCAGGTAGAGTGATGTACAGTGGTGGGAGGAGTAGTTAGATTTAGTTGCAAATTTTGAGATTTTGTTGTGGCAGATTTCCAATTTTGAAGAGATGGTGGAGGATAGGTTGGTTAGTAGGGGTGCACCATGCAGTAGTGATGGTAGTAAGTAGGTAGTGGTGAGTGTTTGTCTTGTAGATGGGGAGAGAATCTTGGAGTTTCTATATAGCATGCCAAGTTTCTGATGTGTTTTCTTAATATTTAGCTGAATGTGTGTATCAAATTTCAGGTGTTCATCAATAGTAACCCCAAGAAGTTTATCAGAAGGGACAACTTCTATGGTGGAGTTGGCATGGCTGATAATATTGAAAAAGTGTTTGTCCAAGGGGAGGGTTTTTGAGGGAGAGAAAAGTAGAATTTTGGATTTATTGGCGTTTAGGGAGAGGTGGTTTTGAAGCATCCAGTTCTCAGTAGTTGAGAAGGCAATTCGAGTTTGTGCTTGGAGCTCTGAGAGATTAGAAGCAGAGCAGACTAAAGATGAGTTGCCTGTGTATTGCACTATTTTAGGGTTAGGAATGGCAGCATGGAAATCATTAATTAATACATTAAAGAGCATTGGACTGAGTATGGATCCCTGGGGTACCCTGATTGGGGTAAATAGGGAGACTGACATGCCAGTTTTCCATTTCACAGCCTGAGATCTGTCAGTGAGAGGGAGCTGTTGAACCAGGTTAGGGTGTTTTGAGAGAGATTAAGGTTAGAAAGGTGATTCAGAAGGTTGGTGTGGGAGACAGTGTCAAACGCCTTGGAGAGATCTAGAAGGACTGTGGATACAATTTCTCCAGAGTCACGGGCATGGTTTACTATGTCTAGGAAAGAGAAAAGAGCAGTTATTGTGCTATGGCCAGAATGGAACCCATGTTGTGTCTGGGTAAGGAGTTGATCATTGGTAAGGTAAGGCATGAGCTGGAATTGGATGCATTTTTCAAGAAGTTTTGAGATTGGGGAGAAAATGGCTATTGGTCAGAAGTTTGAGATGTTATTATTCTTGCCTCCTTTGTGGAAGGGTAGGATAAAGGCTGCACGCCACAGTTTTGGGACATAAGATTCTTGTATGGACCTATTAATGAGAATGCTAATGGGGGTGGTGATACCATCTGCTGCAAGTTTTAGAAAGAGTGAGGGGATATTGTCAGGGGCGTTGGAGCATGGCTTAAGTTTAGAGAGAAGTTTTTTTATGTAAGAGGTGGGGATGGGTTTGCGATGAAGTGTGGGAATAGTGTTGGGGATGGAAGGTTGGGTTGAGGTAGAGGAAGTGGGTTTGAGGGGAGAGGAGGAGATGTGATGAGGGAAGGTCTTGGTGAGTTCTGCTATAGAGTTGGTAAAGAAGGAGTTGAATAGGGTGGCTATTTCTATGTCCGATTTACTGGTGTCTACTAGAAAAATGTATTCACAAGCAACTCCTTCACTTCCAACTCCAGGAAAACCTCCTCACACCCACCCAGCATGGTTTCTGCCCAGACATAGCACATCCACAGCTGTCATCTCCTTCACACAAACTGGAACACATGCTAGAGATAACAACAAACTAGTCTCTTGCCTCTTCCTATATCTATCCAAAGCATCTGACACCATCTCCCATCCCACACTTCTCAACAAACTGTCCAACCTTAACTTCTCTAATTCCTCACTAACCTGGTTCTCTAGCTATCTCACCAACAGGCAACAATCAAGTTAAATGTCTCTCTTCCTACTCCCCCTTCCTCTCAGTTCCCACAGATGTCCCACAAAGCTGTATTCTGGGACCACTTCTATTCATCCAGTATGCTGGTGACTCTGCTATCATCTCCATCTCTGACAATCTCTCAGACCTACACACACTAACTCAGAACTCCTTCTCTGCTGAAAATTGGCTCACTAACAATCAGCTTATACTTAATCCTAATAAAACAAAACTTCTGCTCTTTCTGCCCAAAACACTCACCCATCAAAAATCTACATTCACCATCACCTCACTAAACAACACAGTAATAAATGTAGATACTCACACAAAACCCTTAGGTGCAATCATTGATGACCAGCTAAAATTTGACCTCCATATATCAGACTGTATCAAGAACACACATCAAAAACTAGGACTAGCATACAGAAACAAAAACAGGCAACTCTCGACCTACTCTTGCACATGCCTACCTGCCCCCCACCCTTATCCATCCTCTCCTATCATGACCAACTTACAACTCTCCATCAAAACAAAACCCGAGCTCACCTACAACAAAACTGAAACATTTGCAGCTAATCAATCCTACAATTCTCACCACTGCTTATCTTTACAATCTCTTCACTAGCTAGAATTTTCCAACCAGCTCTTACTCCCACAACTGACACTTGTTCCCTCCATTCTTAACAAACCATCCTCCTGTCCTTCCACCTCTTTCCTGATCTCCTTATACACCCCTGCCTGCTACTTACGGAGTTCAGACCAGCATCTACTATTAATTCACAAGCAGTGGCGGCTGGTGACTTCAAATCATAGGGGGGCTGCAGGAGACAGCTGGATGGGTGTGGCCAACAAGACGGGATGTGGCCAACAAGACGGGGTGGCTATGGTGCAATGGGATCAATGCTTCACATACTTATTTACATGAAATAAATGCTCAGTCAGTATGGCACATGCTGAATAGTCTACACAGCACACATTGTTACATACACACATTGGTTTGAACACTTACCTCTGTGGTATACTGCAAACAGTAGTTCATACTCAGTTTCTGCACCTGAGGAGAAGCTGTCGTGCACCTTAGAAGCTGTGGTCTGGAACACATCAGGTCATACTGGATTTCTCCCACCCCTTTTTCATGGAGGCTCAAAAGGGACAGTTTTAAGTTTCCCAAAGCAAATAATATTCACATGACCCCCAGCTGGTTCCAAATAGGTGCTTGCAGTCTTGTTCCAGTTAGGGGTTTGCCACATCAGATCTGTTTCCATTGGTTCCTGTCCTCTGCATCTTGCTCTGTCACCACATCACTTCCTCTACCACATCCATAAATCTAATTACAAGTCCTTCCTCTTTTCTTCCCTGGCAGCTCCATCCTTAGCATCCTTCTCCCAATATACCTAGTAGCATCCCTCTTTATCATCCCTCCTCAGCACATGTCCAAATCACACTACCTTTGGGCATGCCTTCCCCTTCTTCTAGAGCCAACAGTAGCCACCCCCCAATTTCTGCCTTCCCCCCTCTTCTAGAGCCAACAGTACCCTCCACACAATTTCTGCCAGCACCCTTTTGGTAAAGAGTAGTACTGGTGGTGGTGATTGTTAACTTGGGCCTTGACCAATCCTGTATCAAAATCTGTATTGTCCCACAAAATTTTGTCAGGAGGTTATATGTGGTGATGCCCAGGCTTCCTGACATAACCCTCCCCATTTATCCGGGCTTGGGACCGGCACGAAGAAATGCACTGGCTTGTGCATCCCCAGTGGCTGGGTTACATAAGTGCTTGTAGTACTAGTATAGTACCAAATAAGTGCCTCTTGTGTTCTTCTGTATGGTGTTCTGTTACTTATAGATAAAGTCCATTCGTCTCTCTTTATTTTGTGCAAAATAATCAATAACTCTCTGGTTGAAGTTGGGTATACTCCGCATTAACTCCTTTCCTATGGAAAGCATAGCCAAAGCATTCAATCTGTCTTGCCCCATTGTAGAATGAAGAAATGTTTTAATCCTTTTCAGTGTTGAGAAACACCTTTCTGCCTCAGCAGTTGACATTGGTGTGGTGGCTATAATTAACAACACTTTGTAAGTCTGTGAAAACACATGGGTTAAGGAGTTGTCCAACAAGAATTTTAACATCTTGACTGCACTGCCAGCTGCTTTAAAGTCTTCACGTTGATACAACACTCCAAGTTCTGTTCTAAGTTGTCCCCTCATCAGGAATGGATAGCTGTCCATTGTTCCTGTGAACAGATTTTCTGGAAACTCTCTTATGTATGTTGAAAACTTTCCAGGCAGAAGTAACTGAGAAGCTTGAAGATGGCCAGTTTGTTGAAATCGTGATGTTGCCTGGAACCTTATGACATCACACACTTCCTTTGCAGCAATTGACAAGGTCTCATGCAGTGGTCGGGAAGCTGATGGCCCTCATCTACGTTTTGACCGGATGTTCTCTGTATGTAGGTACTGTTCTGCAATACCATCGATACCCGATCTGACACTGTCAATTGCATCCAAAAATGTATGAACATCCTTTTCAACAGCAGTTGCATCTGTGGTACGACACTGAAGTTGCCTGTACAGAACATCAGCATGGGGCATTATACAATGACAGCAAGCCAAAATTTAAATTGGTCATTTTCAAATGATTGCAGTAGCCCATTTGCTTCCAGTACAGTTGCTGCACCAGATGTAGGATTCCTGCACAAATAATCAAAGCACTCTTCCAGCAACTCCAAGTTCTCGTACACTGCATTTACAGTACGGATGTTAAAATTCCACCATGTTCCTGACACTCTTGGCATGCGTCGTGATACTATATTATCCAGAGCAGCTTGTCTTTGAGCTGAACGACTGAAAAAGGCTGGAATTCCACCAAGTGTTAAAAAAATATCCTTGCTTCAGTATTCTGTTGTGCGGCTCTTTGCATTACCAGATTAAGTTGGTGGGCATAGCAGTGTACATAATAGGCATATTTAAACTTTTCTCTTATGATGGCCTGGACCCCATGCTGAATACCACTCATAACCGATGCACCATCATAACTCTGAGCAATCACTTTTTCATGCTGGTCTCCCACTACTTCCTTCAACTGTTGTTCTATCACAACAGCAATATGTTGTGCTGTCTGTCCAAGTGGTGTAAAGTATCCCCAAAAACGTTCCACTACCTGTCCATTGACAATGTAATGGAACACAATAGCTATTTGCCACATCGCAGCAAAATCAGTGGTTTCATCTGCAATTACTGCTATAAATTTTGCAGTATGAATCTCTTTTTTTATTTCTTCTCTGCATACTGTTAGCATGCAGTCCAGGAGTTCATTTTGAATAGTTTTTGATGTTCCTTTGAAAACAGTTGAAGCTGTCACGTGGTCTAACAACTTCTTATCAAACTTTCTGACTAATTCTACTATTGCCCGGAAGTTTCCTGGATTCCTTGACTCTTCAGACTCATCATGACCTCTGAAAGCTAGTTCTTGTGCACCACACGTCTTCATGCATTCCATTAAAATAGACAGAACATGACGGTTGTCATCCACTTTCTTGTTGTGTCTTTCTACTGATAACTGGTATCCACTCCTTAACTGAGACCTGATGTCCACAGTTCCCAACACTGCTAGACTTATTTCATTGTCTAGATGTTTAGCAGACTGTTCATGCCTTCTGGACTTTTCTTCCAGTCTCTTCAGGTCATCCATACCCTTTGATGTCCAGGCTTCCTCTCCACCAAATAACAAACATGGGAAGCAGTACAAGCTGTTTGTTTCCTCACAACCACAGATCCAGGTGTGTTTGTCATACACTGACCTGTTGAAGCTGCGTGTGTATGTTCTTGACCTACTTGTACCTGCAGACTCTATCTTCAGATCAGGTGTGGGTCTTCCAGTCCTCTTGATTCTTAACTTCTCATTAAGAGTCAACTCTTTAAAATTAATAGATTTCAGATAGGCCACTGTAACACTCTGCTCACTCTGTTCACTCATTCTGGTTATTGTAGTTGAGTTGTTGCAACTCTGAAATGAAGATATTGCAGAAATGATTTAAGTGCCACTGTTGTATACATGTAATGATTTACAGCTTCAGAAACAGCACTCATTTCATTGACAGTGCCACAGCCATGATCTACCAACTATCTGGCTTGGCCTTGCCAGGATTAAAGACTATTAATGCATTTGTGATGCACACACTGTCACAGCTTACATTGTCTGCAGGACTAACAGGGGCAGTCATTCCATTGCCTCCACTATACTTTCTGCTTTGATCTTTCCAGCATTAAAATATGTCTGCTGCACAGAGATTGTAGTCCCACAGCCTGTATGCATATTGCTTACTCCCTCAGAGTTTTGCAAAGCCAGAATTACAACATCACAAGCCAAAAAAAGCTATAGGGAACTCTTATATAGCTACTCAGTTGCACAGGCCTGGAACAAACTACCATTCGACATCAGAAGCCCCCAAATGCAAAACTTCAAAAAAGCCTTGAAAGAGACATTAATGAAATCCTGGACCTGCTCATGCCTAACATCCAACTGACTCAACCTTTCGCTCATTTCTTTCCTCCACCTTTATACTCTATCCACATATTAACTCCATACCCCTCTAATAACTACATCATTCCTAACCTACCTTCCAAAATTATTCTATTGCTCCTCTCTCAATCTCTCTCTCTAGACTAAGCAACAGCCATCTATTGCTTTTAACTTCTCTCTAGACTATAAACTGCAATCTACTGTTCCTAGCATCTGTACTTCTGCCTACTAAACTCCTAGCCAGAGCGGCTCACTATTTAAGTCAATGTACAAAATACTTACTCCTTCTACGTGCTACCCCAATGTACTATTCTATTACATTGACACTACTAAACTAAGTAAAAATAATGTTCTGTAAACATTATTATACAACTTAATTATGCTATGCAAAAATTATTTGTGTATTACTAAGTGTAACTTGCTGTGTATATATAAGGGGCTTCCCCCCAGGCCTCCTCCGTTCTGTAATAATTTTTATATAACCTAACTAAGCAATGTAAATATTGGTTGTTTGTGTGATAAGAATTGTTGTAATCTGTTATGTAACGAGCTCCTCACCCAGTCAGACATACCCTTTTAACAAATGTCAAAATAAATAAATAAATAATGTACTGTCTGCATAAATGTCAACTGTACAGATATTTGCAGAATGTCCAGATGTGCGACTCATACCTCTTGCCTGTATTTAAGATCATAGTGATTGAGTTGCAAACTATTGACAGGTCATTAAAGAGTGCAGACATAAAATAATGACAGATTAAAATGTGTACCACTCATTAATATCATGATGAAGCAATACCTGCTATTCTATCACCTTTCTAGTTTTGTAAGGGCAATATGTCACAATGATACCTACTGTTGAGCCTTTGTTCAGACATTGAACATTGCTTTGGCCACCTGCCTTGCCCTAAGAGGTTGAGAGGTATGAATGTCTGCAATAGTGACAGCAGTCTAAATTGCTTAACATATATTGCATCATAGTAGTGAGGGTATTAATGTATTCCTGTTTTCCTTCATTTTATCACACATAAACATGGAAATGGTTCTGTGTCCTCTACACCACAAGATGTCAGTGTCTCATCAGACTCTGATGATGATAGTGGCCAAAGTGAGGCACAGACTGGTGTTGCAGAGTGACCCCCCCCCCCAATTATCACCAGACACAGCCAGTATGCTTATGCATACTCATTCCACTGAGGACATAGATACTGGACAGTTGGAGGGAGAGGACATTGACCAGGGAAATGTGGCTACTACGGCGGCTTCAGTGACTGTTGATACTGGTGATAGCCAGACTGTTGGTGAGGTGCTACACAGTTGGCTTGATAGGGGTGCTCAGAGGACGCCTGCTGTCCCTCCCCAACCCATTGCAGGTGCCTCATCATGTGTCACTCGACATATGTTTAGGGCCATCATGGAGGCACAGGCATTTCCAGAAAGGAACTCCAGGGGAATGCTCAGGGTTATAGATGCAGCACAGTCTGACATCTGTGACTGCTTCCACTATGTTGATTCCCTGTATCAGCTGAATGACACATTGGAATGGGATTTGTCTGTTAGGGAGCATGGTTTATTTGTCATGGAATGCACATTGTCTGCGATGGAACATCTGCTGGGAGGGGACTGTCAACCTTGTGGGCGTAGGTCAGCAACTACATCTGCTGAGAGACAATGTGGCCATGCCTGATCATGTTCCCAGAGTGGCAGTACATCCACTGCTTCAGCAGGGAGTGTGTTGTCTACACACATACATAGCAGGCCATGGGTTCGTGGTCCTGAGCATTCACATGAAGGAAGCACATCCAGCAGACATCTGTCACCTTCAGGCAGTAGCAAAGCATCTGACCTTGGGTGTGGAAGTGCCAATGTTCAGGGGCAGAGATGAACTTTCAGCTGTACCATGCATGGTTACAGCTGTCTGACATACAGACATGTAGGGCTAGCACTGAGCTTGGCTGTGTTTATGCAGGCATTCACACACCAATGTCACATTGACGGCACCTACAGACATGAACACAACATTTACATGGTCCATTGTGCCTGCTACAATTGCTTATTCACACACACACTTGCCAGACGTCTGTGACAGCCTAGCCCTCCTACCCCCCCCTCACAACACCCTGTGCAAGTGATAATGGCTGTACCACATCCCTGTCCTCTATCTTTTGGATTCAGGGATAATAAAGCTATGTGTCTGATGCACAGGGTGACTATATTAATATGACATTATTACCTCCATTTGTGCTGTTGAACTGATAATTGTAACAGCCATTTAGATTGTACATAGCCATTTAGACATTTGATAGCATAATATTTTATCTACTTTATAGTACATGCATTTGTAAGGGCTATGAATTCAGACAATTAAATGTGTCTCATTAATATATCTAACTTTCTCCTTAAGGATTGTTTAGTACAAACATATGGGTGCACAGCCAAAGTCAACCTGTGAGATTCAGAACTCAGAATTGTATGTCAGCATTGAAGGCAAAGCTCATCAGAACAGTAATACAGTATAACGTTCCTTTTAGCATGTGCATCACCATAGGTTCCGAGGTTCATAGGATGTGACTAGGGTATTTACCTGATGGTGTTTAGAAGCATAGCCATTGCATCACAATATAATATTAAAAAGCAGATATAATGCATGGCCATGTTTTGTCTAGCAAGGACCAACCATGTCCAGGAGTGAAGCAGCAGTGATCCTTGGCAGATAACGTTTTCACAGCAAGTCATCCAGCATGTCCTTTAACTGGGTAATGGTGTGCTCTGCTTGACATGGATTTGAAGCCTACTGCAGAGTACAGATGACCTTTGAGAGATGTATCTGTCTCTCCAGCATGTCCTATGTATGTCATAGTGTACATTGATGCCCCTGGAACAGGTAACTTGAATCCCACATTACTCATAGATTCATAGATTCATAGATTATTACTAGGCTAGCTGTCCTCATGGAACATTTTTAAGCCTAGCCAATTACCCCCTGTGAGAATCAAACCCTGCACCTTGTGCTTCTAAGGTAAGCACCTTAACCATTACACCACCCTCCCACATGCATCTGCAGCATTTTCATATCATTTTGACCACAGATAGCCCTGCAAGACATACATAATCTGCCTCAAAGCTATCTGTATGATACTGCATACAGTGACAGATACTTCAGTCTGCCCACAGAAGACGCACGTTTCAGACCCTCTGATGTTTTATTACTCAGACATGTCTGAGGTCTGTCAAGTTGGTGCAGGTGCCTGATAAAATACATTTCAAAAGATGGTTTGTATTCATTAACATGGCCAATTAGGGATGAGTATAGGGGATTGCTAACATATATTGCTATTGATGTAATAGCGTTGCTAATCAGATGTAAGATATAGAATGTCTATCTCCCCACAGGAGGTAGACGCAGGTTGCAGTTGACATGTATTCCAAGGTCTATCAATACAGAAGTGGGGACTAGTGTACTCATGGTTATTTTATAATAAGCAGGAACATTTATTATTACCACAGGATATGCTGATGCATTTCTGTGCAGTTCATTTAACACTCATGGCTTTGTCAGCAGTCATTAGTGACACAGACCCTCTGTTTTGATCAGGATGTCTGAGACATATATGTCAAACACGAGGGGCCACAACACTGACACTTCTTTTACCACATAGATGACATTGCTGCTTGAGGTGAACTCTCACACTGTGATTGAATGTTGTTGGTCTGAGATCCCATTTGCAAACCAGCTGATAATAAAGGATTTGATATTCACCTTGGTTTGCTTCCCATTGACAATAAATGTTGGATTGCACTGAAGGCCTTGGCCAAGTTACATTATGATGTGTGCACATCTTTGACTTTGTGTATGTCTCTGGTCACAGTCTTGAATCCCACCAGATTTTGCAGACACAAGATACCCTTGAGAACACCTAACTGGAACACATATAGTGTTTGGAGGTCACTTATGTACTTGTGTCTGAGATGCATGCAATCTGTATCCATTGCTTTACTGCAGAGCTTGCATAAAGTTATGGGTCTATAATTAAACTTGTATTTCACCATTCATTTCCTGTGTGGTTGGAAAATGGTGACTGTATTCCATTCTATGTGGACAACAGCAGTATTCAGACTGTGATTGAATATGGTGCCTAGAAGTGTAGCTCACTGTTGAAAGACATGAAGAACACAGGCCAGAATGCAATCTGGTCCCATGGAGACTATGACCCTAGTCCTGGAGAGGGCAGTGATAACTTTCTCAATGTAGATAAAACAGCTTGGAGAAGATATTGCACACATGGTTTGTAGAAGGTTTGGTGGTGGCAAGGAGGACACTTTTCAGCCAAATGTGTCTGCTAGCAGGTTTGGAAGTTACACTGGATCAGTGTGTGTGCTACTATAGACAACTGGATCCAAATACATCTGAGTTTATATATATATATATATATATATATATATATATATATATATATATATATATATATCAGTTTGCAGATCTACATGAAGAAAGCCTTATGGTTATCCCTGGATATGTTGTGTACATTATTACCATAGTTGCTCTGTGAGTGTTTTTTCAGGGTTTCTGTTTTGCATGCTTACACTGAGGAGAGTAACTTCCCAGTCCTGAATTCTCAATGTTGTATTTGTAAACAACTGCTTCTTTCAGTTACTGTATTATGTAGTAATGACAGACATCCACCAGTAAGGTTTGTATTTTCCAGAGGATCTTTGTTTGAGATTATCAAACACGGCTCTGTGTATATAGATTTATGTAGATATGTAGACAGAGCATCAGGGAATAAGTTACTATAGCTGTCAATGTCCTTTGTGCAAACTGTGCCTTGGAAGTAGTTTAGGCCATCTCTTAGGAGGGTGTTGTTACCTTGGATGATGTTTGTGAACCTGACTCCCCCTTTGGGGAGTTCAGTAGCTAAATCTACTTTTAAGCATAATTGTCTTATGGTTGGATTAAAAGTTCAGGTACTACACATGTGCCATTACATTGTTCACTCATATTGTTGAAGTACAGGTCTGGTATATGAGATGACCTTGTGGGGTGATGCACTATTTCTTCCATGGCATTTCAGTTCACAAACTCCAGGTAATATTGTGCAAGTGAGTCTGTTGTCCTATAATCATCCCAATGAATGGATGAATACTTTTACTCACCTCTGCCTGGGTTGTTTTTTTCTACTTTCGTTGTTCCATGTAGTAATATACAGACTGTGTGGCCTTTCATGTTTATGGATGCTGACCCATTAATGGTGATAACATTAAGGGGTTTGCACAGTATGTTGGATATAGAATAACTCCATATAGTTATCTTTTCTACATCTCTAAACAGTCTTGAGGCATACTAATCTTCAATGTAAATAGATACAATTCTTCCTGTTGTTCACACAACTTCCATTTGCTGTATGGTTGTTTGGAGGGCATTGTACCCTTGCAAGGGCAAGGTACTTACAGCAGCCTTGAACCAGTTTTCTGTGACTGCACAGGCATCAACAACTTTAATGCGAAGAGTGCTTAAAGAGAGTGCGGTTTAAGATGCAAACTCCTAGGGTTTAGCAGCATGGCCCTTACTTTGTTGGAGTTGTACATTTTCACATAGGTTATTCTGGTTTTGTGACCTTGCCTAATAAAGGGAGTATGGTGGAGACAAGTGGCTTAAGTCTGGCAAAGTGGCATGATCTATCCATTATGTCATCCCACACTTACAGATACTGTACACCCTTAGAATGACACCAGAAACTAAGACAAGTTCAGAGAATCTGTTGTTCTTTATATAGTGGTATCATCCTAGGTGAAGGTATAATGTTGCTCAAACATAGGGACATACCTGGCTTGAATTCATATTTAGATAGCTTAGTCATGTGTGTTTATGTATTCTCTATAGCGAATACATGAACACACATACCTGGCTTGAATTCATATTTAGATAGCTCAGTCATGTGTGTTCATGTATTCTCTATAGTTATGTCTCAAAGTTGTGCATACCAAGAGGAAGTACGCTTGATTAAGAGAGGGACTTGTTGACAGACTTGATTGCATGTGTGCTGTGACAACTATGTCTGCCACACAGCTGACACTGAATTTATCCTTGTTTAAGCTGGTGAGTGGGGCATCTGTACATCTCATTATATAGTCAACTATTATGAAAACCTTTGGGATACATGCCCATTGCCTTGAGCACTTCTACGGTGAGACAATGGATATTTCTTATGTGTATTGTCTGCTTGTAGCCTGAGTGTGTTTATAATGTGTCTGCTGATTAGGATGGTTCATGGGGAGTACCTCTGCACATGATGTTTTTTTTTGAGTGCATATTACGAGTAGGAGTCAAAGTGTGTGAGCAGACACCCTGTTTAGTGTTACCCTTCTGGAAGCAAGATAGCACTGATTTCAGATTCCTTCTATAGGTGGTTCTCTTGAAATTTCTACTTCAGTGATGTAGGAGATACAGGCTATTCAGTGCACTTGAGGTATTATCTGCACTGAGTCACAAAACCCATGTCAACTATGTTAGCAGGGGAAACAGAGGGGAAATGGTAGGTGATAATGGGAGGTTTGAACCTGGTATCTGCATAGAGAATGCAAAGAAGAGGGGTATATGTGATCTAACTGGTATTTTCAGGTGACTAGTCTGTGGGATGTACATTATAAGGTCCTTCATAAGGTATATCAATACCTCTGTTGTTGATATGTAAGTGGGTAAATTGCTGCTTGTTATGTAACAGAGGTTCTAACAGCTGGATCTGCTCTGCTACATAGCATCAGACATTATTTATTTGAAAGCAAGTGTATTGACATTTCTGCATGTATGAGGGCAAACTTTTACAGCCTCTGCATACAATCCAGAGCAGGTAATAGAAAGACACACTCTTAAAGCCCAAACTGAGTCCAGACACACTAACCTTCAAATAAATAGTCATACTGTACACTCTTGCCACAAGTGTACAGATGAGGTTTCTCCAAACACAGATAACATCTTCTTCTTCCTATCCTTTTGGACAGTACCTTTAGGGCTCACAAGATCAAATCAGCTGCTTCCATTTCTACCTGTCCTCTGCATCTTGCTCTGCCACACCAACCGCCTAGAGTACATGTCCTCTGTCACCACATCCACAAAACTTATCTTTGTCCTTCCTACTTTCCTCTTACCTGGCACCTCCATCCTTAGCATCCTTCTCCCAATATGCCCAGCATCACTTCTCAGTACATGTGCAAACCGACACAATCCCACCCCTCTGTCTTTGTCTCCAAAGTGTACAACATGAGTTGACACTCTTATATGTGATTAATACTGCTGCCTATCCTCAGCACACACAATGCAAATCATAACATCTAGGACTCTGCCAGCACCTATTATGATGCCTGTCTTCTTGTCAGTGGCACCATCTGCAATCCATATGACCTAGCTAGTATCACTACCATCTTGTATAACTTCACTTTCAGTCTTATTGGTACCCGTCTGCCAAAACTCAGTCCTAACACTCTTTTCCACACAATCTACTCTTCATGCTCTCTCTTCTTCACCTGCCTTCCACACTCACCATTACTCTGAACTGTTGATCCAAAGTATTTCACTTCATATGCTTTTGCTAACTGTACTCCCTGCATCCTAACCATTCCTCTATCCTCCCTCTCATTCACACACATGTATTATGTCTTAGTCTTGTTGACCTTCATTCCTCTCCTCTGTAGAGCATATCTCTATCTCCCCAGGGTCTCAGAGACCTGTTTCCTATTCTCAATACAGATCACAATATCATCCACAAAAATCATAGTCCACGGGAGCTTCTATGTGATCTAATGTGTCAACCTGTCCATCACCATTGCAGATATCCAAGAAAAACAAAGCACAATGGGATAGGAACCATGGAGATAAATCCACTCACAGTATTTCAAAAGTTCTGTTTATTAAGTAATGCCATAAACACCAGTACGTAAGCGCTTTCGTTTGGCTGCTGCCAAACTTTCTCAAACATTCAAAACCCTTCATTTTCAAATTCAAACGCTTATATAAACGTAATTAACTAATTCCCTCATTAAGTTACGTTTACTTAATACATTCCCACTGTTTAAAGGGAAAGTTAATACATTTAAATAAATACTAAAATACAAATTTAAACAGTTCAAATGCTTTTTAAAACGTTTTTTTAAAAAGTGTTCTAAACGATATATTATAAAAAATTTAAAAGTTTTTAAAGTGCCTTCTCTATAATATTCTGAATGTATAATATAATATATAACGTGCCTTCAATACATAAAAATATTTATCTATTTATTTATATTTGAGAAAAATTTATTGATTATTTATTATTAATTTATTAATAATTAATTATAAATGTATTTATAATATTTTATTATTTTAATTTTTAATATTTATTTTGGGATATACATTATTAGAAATTTTCCATATAAATAAAATGTCATGGGGGTTCATATACAGACATGTCATCATCAATAATAATAATTAATAATTATTATTAAGGAATGTATGAGTTAGTATAAAATATACTAAAACATAGACTTTGAATTAAATTTATATACATTACATACTGGATTTATTTTTTCGACATGAATAAGGAGAGGTTATAGGAGAGAAATAAATATAAGGAAAGAGGTTGACTTTACATATACACATATATATATATTTTCATATATCTATTTGTGGGCTTACTTCCCTGTATACATATACATACATACATTTAAACAATACATATTCAGATAACATTAAATTAATGAAGAAAATGGTTGAATTATGGATAAGAAAGTATAATTAAAATACACATATAGAACGACCAAGAAATGTATTAAATGGCACGTTATATATTATATTATGCATTCAGAATATTATAGAGAAGGCACTTTAAAAACTTTTAAATTTTTTATAATATATCGTTTAGAGCACTTTTTAAAAAAAACGTTTTAAAAAACATTTGAACTGTTCAAATTTGTATTTTAGTATTTATTTAAATGTATTAACTTTCCCTTTAAACAGTAGGAATGTATTAAGTAAACGTAACTTAATGAGGGAATTAGTTAATTACGTTTATATAAGCGTTTGAATTTGGAAATTAAGGGTTTTGAATGTTTGAGAAAGTTTGGCAGCAGCCAAACAAAAGCGCTTACGTACTGGTGTTTTATGGTATTACTTAATAAACAGAACTTTCGAAATACTGTGAGTGGATTTATCTCCATGGTTCCTACCCCATTGTGCTTCATTTTTCTTGGGTTCGTGTACTAGTGAACCATTGCAGATATGATGTTTGTGCATACAATAACAGGAATGTCACTGTTGTCTGTCTTATATAGGATGAGGTGACATCTACCCATCTGTCAGGCCAGTGTGTTACCATGGCCTGTTGTGAAGTATACATATCCAATAATCTGATATTGCTGATGACATCAACAGTGTCTGTTGAAGTCAAGAGGACAGTGTCCCTTAGGCTGCTTTAAAATGCTCTTTGTAACACACAACAGCAGCTCGTACACATGCACACACACAGTTGACTGCAGTGAGAATAGAACCTTACCGATCTAGGTTTACATACTACAAATCAGAATACTTAATACATGCACCACAGCACAAGTCTGGTTTTAAAATGACTGCAGATGATCCTGTGGAAGATGACATAAGCAGGCCACATGGAGGACAGAAGTTTGAAGTGCTGCCTTTACCGGATGTTTGTGCAAGCACAAAAAAACAGTGCAAAACCATGCCATTTGAAAAGTGTGGGATACACACTTATGCCATTCTTTATGGAGAGGCATGCACACACACACACACACACACACACACACACACACACACACACACACACACACACACACACACACACACACACACACACACACACACACACACACACACCAAGTTGACTGCAGTGAAGATAGAACCCCTACCTATCTAGGTTTACATACTGCAGATCAGAGTACTTAACACATGTGCCACAGCACAAGTCTAGTTTTAACAGGACTGCAGGTGATCTTATGGTAGATGACATCAATAGGCCATGTGAAAGACAAGAGTTTGGAGGACTGCCTTGACTGGATGTTTGTGCAAGCACATAAACAGTGCAAAACCATGCCATTTGAGAAGTCACTGTGGGATACACACTTACACACTTACACCACTCTTTATGGAGAGACACGCACACATCAAGTTGACTGCAGTGAGGATAGAACCCCTACCTATGTTTATGGACTGTAGGTCAGAGTATGTAATGCACATGCCACTGCAAAAGTCTGAATTATGTAGGACTGCAGGTGAACTTATACTAGATGACATAACCAAGCCATGTGTTGAACAATAGCGTAGGAGGCTTGCACAGTCACTTTACTTCATAGTGTCAGCTGAAGCTAGTAGCCTAGCAGACAAATACTATTTAGTATCCTAGTTGTGTATCAATATTTTTGAGTCTATTTATCTGTTTGTGTTTAGATGAGCAAGCCTGTGTGCACGATCGATTGGCCCTGTCCATGAGGGAGAATACAACATCATATATTAAAACTTGTACAGTGGTAGATACTGTATATCTGTGGAAAACTCAAGGTGACCCAGGGTTATGCTTGTTGGTGTTGCTGATGGTGGGGAAACAAAGGGATGGCATATCAATATATGTTCACACACTTATACTGTGCCCTGAATTTGCAATGTTTCCACATGTAGTCTTAGGGGAGATATGGTGTTTGAGAATGATAGGGCACCATACCTCCCAACTGTCCAGATTTTTGCATAATGTGCAGATGATCGACTCATATCTTTAGTCTGTTTCACACACTATTGTGGGTTTCTGGTAAATCAATGGCAACTCATTGAGAAATGATGTCAGAAAACATTAGCAGACATCTGAATTTCACACATTATATCCTTCAGAAACTTCATGTTAATGGAGCACCTGTTAATCTATCACCTTTCTACATTTGTAAGTGCAATATTTAAAAAGTGTCCCCATTTTTCAGCCATTGTGGCTTTGTCCTGATTTTATCTGTTCTAACAGCTTGAGAGATATGTAGGGCAGTATGGATATATATTGAGAGAGATAACGTGAGAAGCATCAGATTTCCACAGTTTCTGCTATGATTAACTAACTGTACACACTTGCTCCTTTGCCTTTTTTGTAATGTTTGTACATGGGCAAGCAGTACTCAAATGCGAGGTGCATTGGTGACATCTAAGTCTTACTATTATGTAATATATACCTGTTACTACAGCCCACTCATATCTGTACTCCAGGTGGGATTTCTATATTACTAACGGCAATAATTAAATGTATCCGGTGTCTGTGGTTGGCGGTCAGACATAAATTCTATTTTTCCTTTCACCGTTTCTGCAGTAATTAAGATGGAATTCCCCTAATTAGGATATAGTTAACATGATTTAAAGGTTCTGCTTCAGTGTGCAGTAGTGCACTGTGAGCACTGGCACACAGCTGTGCATAACTAAGGTAAGGCATAAGGCATGTAAACATTTTATATTTTCATCCCTGTTTTTATGAAATGTACAGAAAATACTAATTAATGCTAATTACACTCCATTTCTATCATCTGTAATGTCAGAACAGTATGAGAAAAGTTGCCATACCCTGTACTTGAACCCAGGACCATCTGCACTACATTCCAATACCTGACACCTGTTGTCACAGCAGTAGTTATGCAAATTCCCATAACTGGAGGATATTAGCTGAGCACAGCCCCAATTACCAGTTTTGCATGATGCCCAGTAGTGCTCAGAATTACTGAATGAATGCATCCGGTTTCTATTTTTGGATGTCTAGCTCATGTCTGATACATGGGTGGTCTGGTAACACAAGCAAGGTATGCATTGCTAAAACTATTTGTGCCAAGTGACACACTGTGGAAACACATGCAATACACTCAAAAAATAGCAAAGGTACTTGACATAGCCCCTGATGTCATCGACATCCATGGGAAACAAACACCATGTAGGAGCTTACACAAAGTGAGCATCCCTACACATTTTCTGCTTCTTGTGATTCAACAAACCACTGATTTTTGCACATATTTGCATAATAAACATACTGACAGCCTGGACTCTACATGGTTAGTGGGCGTATAAGCTGGATAACAGCACAGGAGCGCAGTTTTAAAGACACAAGGCAAGGTATTAGTCTACCTAATGTGACACTACATTATACTACTCTTTTCATTGCCATTTCTGTTATTCATATCTAAAACCTTTTGCAGCAAGCAGTGCACTGTGCAAGCATGTGGTAAAACATATTTTAACTGTATACCAATCTGATACACACCCCTGATGCTTTTGAACATCCATATTGTATACTTCGCCCATTATATGTGTGTTGTTACTTTTTCATGGGCATTCTGTCCATATTTCTGGACTTTTACATGCCCTTGCTTCCATGTAGATCTATGCGCCTTATGAAAGTGCTAACATTTGTATGTTGCACTGAGTCTTTTATTTATTTAGTAAAACGTTTGTTCTTATACTCCAGCGAGTGGTTCATCAATTTATTTTTTCCATGTAGATGTGTGTGTGTGTGTGTGTGTGTGTGTGTGTGTGTGTGGATTTACCGCATTATGTTGACATGCCATATTATTGAAAACCATTTTCTCGACTCCATAATATCGAAAGCTAACTTAGTCGAACTCCCAGAACAGCGAAAATGGCCTCTGGGAATGTAACCACTTGGCCACAATTGAAAAGCAACAAAACAAAGCACACAAAACCCACCAAAGTGGGGGGCTGTGCCCACCTCACCCCCACACACCTCCAACTAACTATACCAACTCTGAGATCGATATAATGTGGGGAAAGGGGCAAAGGTCTCCATGGTGGCCAAGTGGTGACATTCCCGGAAGCCATTTTTGCTGTTCGGGGAATTTGACTAATTCAGCTTTCGATATTAGAGTCAACAGAATGGTTTTGTTGATATGGCACATCGACATAATAAGGTAGACATATATATATATATATATATATATATATATATATATATATATATATATATATATATATATATATATTTATATATATACACATATATTTATATACATATATAAAGTAAAAAGGTCACACAGGCAAACCAGTTAGCATAACCTACAAGAAAAAAAACAAGCCAAACTAGAGTTTTACTTGTGTGATACCTTCAACCTCCAGTACTAGAGGCCCATGGAATATATGCAAATGACCCTTAAGGACATCCAGTATTTTAGCTATATGACTTTTGAATATCTATGACTTTTCACTTTTTCATTTTTTTTTAAGTCTTTGTGGATACATTCAGGCCAATAGCTTTGGCTGACAGGTGTGTGAGATTGACAATTCTCGGGCAGGGGAATATTCCCTTTCCTCAGGCATTGTGTGATCACATGGGTTACTATATATAATAAGCAGTGAATGTTAGAGATGCAGCCCCCCACATGGGGCAATGCATGGGGACAAAAACACTTACTGTTGGTTTAGTGCGCTCTGGGCTAATCCATGGAGCATGCACAGAAAGTGTCGACATTTGTTCATTTGATGTTTTGATGTCAGTCTACTGAGTGTCAGCTGTCAGCATTGTGTCCTTTTGAATGGGTGTCTGACACCTATATATATATATATATATATATATATTTATATATATGTATATATTTATATATATATATATATATATATATATATATATATATATATATATATACACACACACACACACATATATATATATATATATATATATATATATATATATATATATATATATGTATAGATATGGTTCTACCTGACTTGCCGACAGCTGAGAAGACCGACGCTCCAGAAGAAAAGCTAAGAAGACCGTTGCAGAACATCGACAATGCAGAAGACCGACGGATGACAACACCAACGCCGAGGATGCCGACATGGGAGCGTTAAGTGAGTTAGGGTTAGGGGCCCGGGTAGACCTTAGGGTTAGGTAAGGTTTAGTGGGCTTGTAAGGATTTTGGTGTGCTTGTGTTGTGTGTGTGGTTTGTGGAATGGGGATGTGTTTTGTTTTGTATGGGGTTTCGTGTTTGTGTACGTCGGTTGTTTATTGGTTTCGGTTATGTTGGGTGTGTGTTTATGGACTGTCGATGTGGTGGTATGGTGATGTGGTTGTCGGTGTTGTGTGGTTTCGATTATGTCAGGTAGAACCATATATATATATATATGGGTGTAATACAAATATGGCTAAATTGACTGTTGACTATGTGCAGACTAATTGTCTATTGACTATGTGTAGGCCTGATTACTGACACTCAGCTATTAATGGGTTAATATTCAGCTTATCATTTTACTTTTCTACACTCTTCTATGTGTTTAGGGAAGAGGTCAGAAGAAGCTTGGCAGTACAAGATGTTAGGCTGAGTCATCATAACTTTGCAATAAAATTTGTTGTAATGGCTCGGCTTGATATCTTGCCTCCACTCCTTTGTTCATTTAATAGCACATTCTGTTGTTTATATATTTTAGAGCTGTTTATATATTTTGGGGAGTATGATCACAGGAACTTGGCAGTCTTACTGAAGCATCTTTTGGTGACTGGCCATCACCCCGTTTGCTGTCACGTAGTCTGTACTTTTCCTGTGACAAGGGAACATTCTAGTTATAGGACATGTTTGATTTTTGAGTAAACAAGCAGCCTATATAAGCTGAGGTCTCACAGGGGTCTGGTGGGGTCTCACAGGGGCCTGGTTTGGAGTTATCCGTGGAATGAATGCATTCCCCGGCCTGTTCCCAGTTGGAATCTCAAGCCAGATACCAGACTGTTTTGGGATCCCCGATCAACGAGGTGGCTGTGGTGAAGTACCAGCCGGTGATGTATTAACTTTTTCCCTTTATTGCATTGCTTTGAAGAATTGTTGAACTGTATGGCTAAAGTACTGTTTTAAACTATTAATTCTATTTAGTTATTGTTTCATGCCACGAGTTTTGTTAGTTAAAATATGCTATCAAAGTAGACTTTCTGTTTGAAAGTAGAAATAAAGTTTGTTAATAGATAATTTCTGTAGTGTGCAATGAATTATTTTGGATCTTGCTCCTTAGGCAAGACAATGGGTCTACTATACATGATCAAAATTTCAAAAAGCCGAAACCCATATGGCCGAGACCATATATTTGGCTTTTGAAATTTCAAACATACAAAAAAAAAAAAAAAACTATCTACACGATGCAGGCAGGGAGAAAAGCCTCCCCTGCACCCCCATGGGGTGGGCTTTGCCCCCCACACCCCCTGCTATTTATATATACCAACTCTGAGATCCCACTACAGTGCAGAAAAAGGAAATTTTCTTGTTCTGCGCTATAGGGAGCCGTCTGTTCAGAACATTCAAACTTCCAAAAGTCGTCCATATGAAAGTCGGCCTTTTGGAAGTTCAATCATCTGTAGGGGACCCATATATATATATATATATATATATATATATATATATATATATATATATACAGAAAGGCCTCAATGAGACCAACAACTGATGTTAGAGCCATGGCCTTAAGCTCAATGCTAAAAAAATGTGTCATCATCCCCCTTGGGAAAAACCCAGTTCCCCTGAATTACCACATAGATGGTAGTCCACTGAACACAGAAGGTGTTATAAGAGATCTAGGAACACAGGTTGACAGCGACCTCTCTTTTGACCACCACATTGCCACTGTGGTCAGAAAGTCCTTCTATGTGGCACATCTCATTACTAAGGGTTTTGCATCCAGGAATGCAGAGGTCATTGTCTCCCTCTACTCTTCCCTCATTAGGTCAATCATCAAGTACAATGCCCCATTTGGCATGTACCTCACTAGACAACTGCAACAACTGGAGAGGCCACAAAAGTACCTCACAAAGAGGATCCTAGGCCTTAAAATCTTGTCCTATAGGGACAGATTCAAAAAACTCCAACTATTCTCTGTCTCATATCACCTATTTAGATTTGATCTCTGCTTGACTTACAAACTCATTTCTGACCCAGCTCTGTTAGAAATGCTACATTTAAAGAAATGCCATTCCCTCCACACCACACGGTCCAAAGATCTCAACCTCATTACCACAATCAACAGAACATGCTGGAGGGACAGGTTCATAACCCAGAGACTGCCCATGCTGTGGAATAGACTTCCCATACATGTCAAGCAGAGTACCTCATTCGCTGTCTTAAAAAGATAAATCTTGATGAGTGGATGGGAAATAGAAAATTCACCCTGGGGATCACTCCAGTGGCTCTGCTTGACAGAAACACTAGGAACTAAGGTTGGGTGGCATGATGCCAGGGTAATCCTGTGGGCTAGGCTTGTAAAGGCTCCAGGGCCATTAGCCTAGTACACACCTATGAACCTATATATATATATATATATATATATATATATATATATATATATATATATGCATATATATATTATACATGCAGAGGCAGAGGGATAGAGTCCTGACTGAATTCCAGATGACAAAGGGCTGACTAATGTATGTATCCAGTTTTAAGTAATGGGAGTGACCTGGTGATGTCAGCTGACCCCAACTGCTGTAGGAGGTTTCATGATCTAGTACTAGGTTAACACCCACTTGAAGAAGGGTGGCAAAGCATGCAAGGTAAAGGCTGAGATATGTGTATGGCTCTGTCAAGCAGAGTGCAAGTACTGTACCCTGATAAACGTGTTTGGGAGGACATGGGTTCCTCTGAGATTGCAAAGCATTCCCCCATATTTGTGGGTACAAAAATCAAGCCATCAAAGTCATAAATTATGGATTAAAATGTCAACATTTTTGCAGGATGGCTGTTGCAATCTTCTGCTCTTGTCCCCTTCAGCCGGTGTCACTAAACACCAGGTAGGAGGGGAAAAGTGTACACGATGATGGACAGAAAAGTTAAGAGTATCAACAAGAAGTAGAGAATAAAAAAGTTGTAGAAAAGAAAACAATGGAAGTAAAAATAAAGATTGCTAAATTACATTTGTCCTAATTATGAACTGGGGTCATGATGGAAGAAGCAATGCTCAAAATAATAAAATCCAGAGACATGGTTAAAAACTGCTGTGATTTCCAAAATAGAAAAACGGCAAAAAGTAAGACAAACAAGCTTATAAGTGCATGACTATAGTCCATTCAGCAAATTCAAAAAGAATACCACTGCTGAAGACTGAAGAACAACCAAAGGCCCCTGTAAAGCTCAGTAACCTAGTAAAGGATAAATAATAATAGTTCAGAGTGGCTGTGTTGGAAGCCTGACCATGAAAACCATAACTAGCAAGACTGTAGTAAGGTGAGAATGACTCAATAGAACAAAAAAGAATTATCAGAGCAAATTGTGATGATCAGTAAATCTCCTGATATCAAATCAAATGGTTCAGGAATCTACTGAAACAGTTCTTGTCCACTTAAACTTTGCAGAGGAGATAAAATTCAATTAAATGCCTCAAGGACACATCCAGGGGAGAGCCATATAGTAGACAAAATCAAATCAAATGATTCCCCTGTGTTCTGGAGAAAAAAGAAGTAACTATTCTGTGTTCAGTGAAACAGAAAGCTACAAAAGCTATCAAAGCTACTATTCTGGAAAAGTAATATTGCTATAAATCAACAAAAATTGACAGCATTTATAGCTCATGTGACATCCCTATTCTCCAAGAAGCAGGCATTAAGAAACCTGGTGGAATGAGATCACATGCTAAACCACAACTGCTGACAAAACTGGCTAATACAAAAAAGGACAACTCTTGGCACTTCCAGACTGACATCAAAACTGGGAGGCACCAAAAAGCAGAACAATTCTAAGAGGGCGATGCAGTTAATCTGTAATACCACAAAAGTATCAAAAAGGCAAGCCCCTGAGCAGATTAACAAGACAAGAGCACAGTGAGGTATAGTGCAACAGCACCTGAGAAGACTGACTATTACCAGAATAGTAAGCAGAAACTCGGGTTCACAAGAATGGCTCAAAGAAGGCCAAGACAGGCAAAACATGAGCTCCAAGTGAGTACCAGGTTCATTTCTGCTAAAAATAATGAATGCTGCAAACACAAGATATAAAATGTGAAATACAAGATACCAATCCACAGTTAGGTGAAAAAAAAGCATTTTAACACAACAGACTACCTTAAGACCCACTACTCAGAAAAAAAAAGATATGTTCTCTGGCAGCCAACCATGGATATACTGGATCACAATAATCAAACTCCCTGATTTCAATTATAAGCTGTACTCAGTATACAGGCTCAACAATGTCCCCACCATCACCACTACTGAATGCTATGAGCTTAGTTTTCAAAGCTGAAGCTTGAAATGTATTTCTGATCAGCTGCTATCTGATCTGTAGTAGGATATGGAGCCTGTGGTTTGGAAAACCTGCCCCACATATTGAGTGAGAGAAATGCTTATGCACCTTAAATAACTTCAAAAAACATAAAACAGGATTTATACTTCAGACTTTTATTCTTCTGCTTATAAACCAAGTGAATGTTACAAATGGCAGTGGCCAGGTTTTGGTATAATCCTTTAAGTGGAATTTTAACTTTCTATTTCATGAATACTGAATATGGGCTACATGGATAATAAATATAAATAAGTGCCATCAATTAATTTTGGGGGGAGTGTGACAGCTAATTCAAACATATAAATGAGAGTTTAGAAATGAAAAAAGAAACAATCCCATTAACTTCCTGATTATTTATAGGCATCTCCTCTACCACCAATGCTTCTGAACAGGAAAGTGTCATATATATATATATATATATATATATATATATATATATATATATATATATATATATGTATGTGTGTGTGTGTGTGTGTGTGTGTGTTTATATCTGCAGTGCTGCACATCATAATGTGCCACAAGTTCTGCCATTGTGACTCTGTGGTATATTACTAATGTACAAATGTTTGTCATCCTGTTCGGTATATACTTCTCAGAGGTACAGACAGGCATAGGAGGACTATGGATGACCAAGTTCACAGACGACTGCAAACTGGGGCCATAATTGACTCTCCAATTGATACAGACATCCTCCAGAAGGGTCTCACTGAGATGGATACCTGGTGTTAAAATCATGGCCTCAAGCTAAATGCCAAAAAGTGCATATCTCCTTTGGAAAAAAACAAAGGACCTGTGAACTACCACATATGTGGTAGTTCTCTAAATACAGAAAATGTAATAAGGGATCTGGGGATCCAAGTAGATAGTGATCTCTCCTTTGGTAATCATATTGCCAAGGTGGTTAGAAAATCCTTCTATGTGGCCCACCTAATCACAAAAGGGTTCGCATCTAGAACAAAAGAGGTTATTGTGCCCCTCTACTCATCACTCATCAGACCCATCATACAGTACAACGCCCCATTTGGGATGTGCCTTACAAGACACCTGCAATAGCTGGAAAGACCACAGAAGTATCTCACCAAAAGGATTACTGGCCTCAAACATATGCCCTATGTAGCCTGACTCAAGAAACTCCAGCTGTACTTGGTTGCATACCACTTACTCAGAGGTGATCTCTACCTGACATACAAGGCCATGTCCAACCCAGAACTGATGGACATGCTCCACCTAAAAAAAAAAAAACAAATCTCCAAGAGCCACACGCTCTAGGGATCTAAAGCTCACCACAATGATAAATAGGACATGCTGGAGGGATAGATTCCTGTCCCAGAGACTCCCCATGCTTTGGAACAAGATTCCAATCTACATTAGGCAGAGCCCCTCACTAACTCTCTTCAAGAGAAACCTTGACAAGGGATGGGAAATAGAAAATTTACCCTGGGGATCATTGCAGTGACTCTGCTGGACAGTGGCACAGGGAACTAATGGCTCTGCTTGACCGAGGCACAGGGAACTAATCTAAGGGGGTGGTGAAAGCCAACACATTCTGGTTAGGCTTATAGATGCCCTTGGGCAGATAGCCTAGTACTTACCTAGGAACCTATGAACCTATGTGTCCAGGGCAATAGAGCAGACAACAATAGGCACAGCCACTCTCTATGTCAACACCAAGACTTTCAATGTCAACTTCAAGGGAAGTTCTCTGTAATTCTTGAATCAAACATGGGATATAATTATTATCTTCTTCCCATTCCTTATCACCTACTCCTTTCTTTCATTCTTTCTATACACTTCTATTTTACTTTCTCCCACACCTGTTACAGATCAAGCAGCTAAATTCTGATCCCACAATTAAGTCAGAAATTCATTATAGTTCAAATACCCTCCTGCTCAAGTGCTCCAACTATCTTCTCTCTACACATATTCATCACCTGTAGTACCCTATACTGACTGATCATCAACACTTACATGCCATTTCTTAAACTGGGAGTAAACAGTCAAATATCCCTCATTTTCTTACACCTGTAAGTCAGCACCTTCAACCTGTACTGGACTATTAACTACATGTACTATAGATTATGGCAGTTAGAGTCCCCCCCCCCAGCCTCCATATGAATATGGATTTACTCTATTAATGTTTTGTTCAATCATGGCTCAAACAGAAGTACCTGACATTTACCACACAACAACAAACTCAATGTTGTGGCTAAGACATAATAACCAATATCAGAAAACTTCCAATCACCTCTCTTACTAGCAAGATAAAGCTAAGATCTACTCATCCTAAACCTATGGCCACCCTAAACAAACTTTAGCATCAATAAATGTTAAATCTTTAATGGACCAGCAGAGCGATGAATGGTATCTGACAAGTAATACAATACCACTGGGACAGCTAAATGTTTTTGGCACTGAACATTTAGATAAAAACCATGAGTCAAGCTTTTCTGTGTCATAAACATTTCTAATGGTGTATTTTCCAAGTCTACATAAATGGACCAGATTAAATTTGTATATGAGGCTCTAATCATAAATCCTGGTGACTTCTGTGTAAATGTCACTTTAGGAAATATCACTCCATCTAGTAGGGTACATCATTCAGTCTCATACACTGACATTTTCCTTTCTTCAAATTTAGTCCAGATAAACTACAGAATGGAACACAACCTTATGGATAATACCCATTATATTTAATGTATCCTTCAGGACAAGCACACTGCCATCAACAAATAGCTGTACAGAACTATGCCTTCAGTTGTTTCAGCATCAGCTTTATAGTCTACTGGATGTCTACAAACATGGCTGATGCAACTTCTACCTGGATTTCTTCTCTCTCTTAAAATCGTGTTTTTTTTTAACTAAACACAGACATGCATTGTTTAACTGGAGAACTAGCTTTTTCCGTCATCTAGGTAGATTTTGAACCACAGACTTCTTTTTTTCTCCATTGTTTATATGCTTCTTTATTAGCATATTAACCAACTTGATATTAGCCTCATAGACTGGTGTTCCTTACACAGGAGTTTCAAAAAGAAACAGTTCCAAGTTTGCCTTCAATCCAAGGCACAGCACACTCCCATGATGTGAGCTTCCTTTCTTTGTAGTTTGCATTGTGTAGGCCTGCAATTTTTTTTGTAAGTAACCTTTAACTTTTTTGTATTGTACATGGTGTTTAATTACATAACTACACAAAAGTTGCATTGTTCTTTATAACTGATTGAATATATGCCATTTAAAGTACCAGAATTATTTTGTTCCATTGTCCTGATGTTCTCTTTAGTTATAGATGAGCTAGCCAAAATGTTTTCTAAATCACTGTGGAGAAAATCTGATCAAGGCCAGAAGTTTTATCTCTGAGTAGGCCAAGGTCAATGACAGTGACCATGCTGGATATATAACTTTTATAGTTTGCAGTGAAAGAAACAATACTTTGTACTTTGCCTTTGTAGGCATGCTTGTCACTTGCAGACAAACTTAAACTTTTACCTCTGAAAAGTGGGCAAAAATTACCAGGGCCACTAGAAAACTGTGGACATTTTTTATCATAAAGTACAGAAATGTCTTACAAAAACTATAAGCTTCAGTAAACAATACTGCTACACTGTGAAAAGTTTATTATATTATATGCTCAGCCAGTTTTTTTTTAAAGAACCTAGCATATTATCTCATCTGCTTGTAACACAGATAAGAGAGGGAAAAAGCATAGACAATGACCAAAGGAAAAAGGGGATCCCACTTTACTGGAATACGCTTATAGAATAGACTGGACATCCTGATGGAGAATGGGAGATCCATGGACTTAGGCAGCAGGAGCATCAGTCCATGACAGAGTATGTTGTGTCAGAATGAATAAAAGAACTGAAAGTAGGTACCATTTCAGTGTTTTTTTAATCTGCAAGCTATATGGACAAAGGACAATTTTGTTTTTAATTGCATGTCAGCAATGAACCATGTTACATTCTTAGAGAGGGTTTCCCTGAAGATAAGAAGCTAATAAATTAACACTTTTCAGTTTTATAGAGCATTAATGACATGCTGTATGGTCTAGTACAGTAAATGGTAAAATAGTCTCTACTATATAGCAGGAAAAAGAAGAAAAAATATAAGTAAGTTTTAATTGTCATACAGACAGGAACTGGTGAGGCAAAGTAGACTGATGAAATTAAGTTCTCATGATTTTCAGAAGCTGTCATATACTATGGCAATTTTTTTACAATATACAGTTTTGCATAAACTGGTTAAAAGTCAATAAATAGTAGCATGTATGTATCCATCAAATAGGCATTGTTGTTTTAAACTGCCCCAGAAAGATTGATGAAAACATGTTGTAATTTAAAACAGACAATATTCTGCCTAGGGCTCTGTACTGAAATGTCAGCATTCAAAATGTTGAGTGCTGAAAAGCAGAAAAAAAGACAGAAAACCCAGGGAAGAGTGAACCTCTAAAATTGTTCTTCTCCTTAAAACTTCTTTTTTGTGGGAGACAGGCCCTCCCCCCTTGCACTCCTCCCCTGAATTTATATATACCAACTCTGAGATCACCATACCTTGGATTAAAGGAAATATTCTGAGAAATAGCATCTCGGCTTAGTATGTGTAAATCCATTCTTTCAGCCATTTAGTCTCCATATTTTGTTACCCGCTACAGAGGGTCCCATCATTTCAAACCACACCCATTGCCTAGTACCCGGATAAATCAATGACTGAACTGTATGGTTCTGTTAAAAGAATCCACTATGATAAGCACAGAATGCAGGAAAAGTCTTCTGCTAAAATGCATTCAATTTGTTGTAGATGCTACTAATACAGAAGTGGAGAGATTGAGAAATGTTCAATTATTTCCAGCTTACATACCATAAATTCTAAAGTTCTGGTCAGAAAAAGACCATTGCAAAATGCTTATGTAGAGACAGTACATTCTGTGCTATGTGAAAGCAGGAAAGCTCTGATCTTTCAAGATGCCTTCCTCAGAAAGAGAGAGAGAGAGAGAATGTTTTGCACACAATGGGATTTTTATTTTAACTACATTTTCCTTCTTTTCACAGGTTCTGTGTGCATGGAAATTTTAAAACAGTCATATTTAAACTAATTTTTAATACCAAATCTCTTTGCATGTAAAGTGAATGCAGTAATGATAGTTTGGTTTTAATGTCATACATTCCAGAAACTAGCTGTAAGCTAAGTGATATATAAATTTATTTTTTATTTAAGCAAGATTACAGTGTGAATCTGTATACAGTGATGATGATATGCTGTTGTTCTAACAATACTTCTGTTGCAGAGTATAAAAATTATTTTACAGTAATTCTTCAAATGCAGAAAAATAAATGCATACTGCATGAAACATGAAGTGTTCAAATATTTGTGACAGAAACTTTTGTAGACTACTTACTGTAAATGTATGTACAGAGTGGTGCACAGGTAAATCTAAATGAACCCAGGCATGTATACACATGCATGGACATACACAGACTATTACAGGATACTTATGTGTGTATGTGTGACTCCACCTCCATATATTGGAAAAAAAATCTACATTTTATCCAGGTTTTCTTAGATTATTTCATATAGAATTTTAAATGATGAAGGTCATAAGGGAAATGTGAGTTGGTTCTACAGGTGAATACTTTAATAAGATTTAAACCACAGAATTTAATTGCAAAAAGGCATTCACACAAAACTGTTAGGTTATTACTGTGAGGCTGCCAGCCCAGCTAGCTAGAATTTTGTAAATAATTCTATGTCATTTGTGAATATTAATATGATCCACAGGCTTGTCTTACAAATGTAAGAGAACTATATGTTATGTGTCTATTAAACTGTTTGTGCAGAAGTGTGTGTTAAACTTTATGTTATGCACTGAGCTTCAAGAAGGTAATCACAGTGTATCTTGCTGGATAAGAGAAGGAATGTGTATAAATATGTGTTTTCATAGTAGAAGTTGGAACATACAGAGTTAACTTGCAAACTCTGAGAAAATAAGTGAAGAGTTTTATGATTGTGTTTATTTCAGCTAGGAGACAGAATGTCTGCAGATATAAATTTTTTCTATTGTCTGGAAACAGAAATAATTACAGGTTTCAAAGGTAAAAGTGTTTAACTGTTTTAAGACTTTCAGTTCCAGGCAAACTTCTGAGACATAAGTATTTTTAACACAGAGGTGCTAAATTTTAAGTTTCTGTTAGCCTGGGAACTGAAGGCAGAGGTGCCAAAGAATGATGTAATCTGTGATGACTCAGCAGTAATGTTTGATAGTAATTTAAGAACTATCTCAGACAGAAAGTCTTTCCTTTTTTTTATTTGTCTTTGGATCTGAAAACATCCTCTGATCAGCACTTGTCTTGCTCTGTAAGTAAGTCATTTAAGGCATAGTATCTCTTAGCTATAGATAGGAATATAGTAAAGTTTAGTTTAGATGTTTTCTGTATTTGAGACTGTCCTGCAATGTTGTTTTTTTTAAAGTATTTCCTGTGATTCTGAACTCTGTTGTCACTGCCTTAAGTTATTGAGCATTGTCTTGTGCTTTTATTTATTATTAAATATATTTAAACCTTTTAATTGTGTCTGTTTGTTTAGAGATATTTAAGCTATTACAATACTTGCATAAGTATATGGTGAGACTGCACAGACCACTCCTAAATAACTTTAAAAGTTTTGGTCACACTTACCATTTGGATAATACTAACATTACACAGTAGAATTGATCACCCTTTAGGAAGAGCCTTAGAGTAGCTGATAAAGAGTGATTGGTAGCAGCTGGCACTACCTTATAGTCTGGGCAGAAGGGGGCATATATAGTGAACCTGTGCCGGCCTTCCCCAGGAGTGTTTGTGTGTTTGTATATGAATCAAATCTCAAAGCGTGTGTGTGTGTGTGTGTGTGTGTGTGTGTGTGTGTGTGTGTGTGTGAGCTACTTGGACAGGGACCCAAAGCACTGGTTGGACAGAGAGGGTGCTGGAGGTTTTGTCTTGACCACTTGGCTGAGATCTTAACCTTATAGCTGTGTCAGTGGGGAGTATTATTGGGAATATGGAGAGAGAGAGAGAGAGAGAGAGAGAGAGAGGGAGGGAGAAACCAGCACTAGAATGACTGTGATCTCTGTGTGCTCTTAAGTGAAATCGTACTTTACTGTGTGTGTACTTGTCATCTCACCTTGATTGGGAGGGTGGAAAAAGAAGCCAACAAGTAGGTATGTTTGAGGATATCCCTACAGATATCTTGATAGGGAATGATTTTGATTATGCAGTACCGTGTGTACATGCAGTTACACACAGTCAGGCTTGGAGACAAGCATGTGGGTCTGGTAGCCTGGGGGAGACCCAGACAGACCGCACATGTGCAGCCAGGACTGGTGAGGTGGTTACTTCAAGGAGGGAGCTACCCTGAGCAGTGAGACTGAAGGTGAGCGACAGCTGCTTGTGAGTTCTGATATTTACTTGAACAGAGTGACTGCAAGGGCAGAGGTGAGTAGTAGTACCCAGGCTGACAGTGTGGCACACTGCCAGAGAATTCCAGACTTACTGTGGAAGGGGAGCTGGGAAGGATTACAAAGAGAGAGTTGAGACAGGCTCAGTTCTCAGACCCTACATTACAAGGCCCGAGAGAGGTAGTTAGTGAGGCACCTGATTCTCAAGGGAAGGGGGAATCTGTATACTGGGACAAAGGAGTACTGTATAAAGAGTGGACCCTTGAGGGAGGACTAGATGGTGAGAGAATACAGCACTTGGTTGTGTCCACAGCCTACCATCTGGCACTTCTAGCCATAGCCCATGATATTCCCTTTCCAGGTCATATGGGCATAAAACATGCAAAGAGACATATTATGCAGAACTTCTATTGGCCTGGGATTTTCAGAGATGTAACAGGGTACTGCAGGACCTGTGAGCAGTGCTGAAAGGTAGGGAAGGCAGGAGACAAGGTGAAAGCTCCTTTCCTGCCTTTGCCTGTGATTGAGGAGCCATTTCAAAGGGTAGCTATGTATATTGTGGGACATCTGTGTACCTCAAGTTACACAGGAAAGAAATATATCCTGCTGGTAGTAGATTATGCTACCAGATACCCTGAGGCAGTGGCTCTATCCTCCATCAAGGCAGAAAAGGTGGCAAATGCTTTGTTAGAGATTTTCAGCAGGGTAGGTTTTTCAAAAGAAATATTGACTGACAGAGGTGCCAATTTGATGTCAGACCTGCTGGCTTGTCTGTGAAAGTACTGTGGGGTTAAGCACCTAAAGACCACCCCTACTATCCCCAGACTAATGGTCTTGTTGAGAGGTTAAACTCAATACTCAAGACCATGCTAATGGCATATGCAGACAAGTTTAAGAGGGAATGGGACAAATATTTGCCCCATCTATTGTTTGCTTATAGAGAGGTTTCCCAGGAATCTACAGACTTTCCACCCTTTGAGTTGTTGTATGGGCATAGGGTGAGGGGACCTCTAGATTTAATTCAAGATGAGTGGAAGGGTGAGTGTGAATCTTACAAGGAGTTTGTTGTGGCATATGTCCTAAACCTCAGGACAAACCTCAGGGAACTCATGGGCTTGGCCCAGGGTAACTTGGCAGAAGCCCAACAGCAGAAAAAGGTCTGGTATGACATGAATGCTCCAGCTAGAGAGTATGCTGTAAAGCAGCAGGTAATGGTTCTCATTCCGGTCAGACGCAACAAGCTGCAGGCAACCTGGGATGGACCCTACAAGGTGGTAAGGAAGGTCAGTGATGTTAACTACATGGTGGAACTGCTAGGCAGGGGGCAGGAGCACAAACTGTACCATTTTAATATGATGAAACCTTACCATGATAGAGAGACCATTGTGCTGAGTATTTGCAGTGGATTGCAAGAGGAGTATGAGGGAGATCTAGTGACTGATCTCCTCAGCGAGGCTCAGACTGACACCGCAGTGAAAAGGGGTGGCAGTGTCCCAGCAGCTATCTCCTACCCAGGTTCAAGAAATCTGAACAGTGTTACAGGTGTTTGGGGACATGTTCACTGGGAAACCAGGATGCAACCACCTGGTGCAGCACCATGTGGATACTGGACCCCAAAGGCTTATTAGCCAGACTCCTTATAGGGTGCCTGAGAGAGTCAAACACACTCTGAGGGATGAGATACAGGAAATGTTGTAACTAGGAGTAATTCAGGAGTCCAGCAGTCCATGGGCCTCCCCAATGGTGATGGTACCAAAGAAGGATGGCAGCACCAGGTTGTGTGTAGACTACAGGAAATGAAATAGTGACACAGAGTCAAATGTTTACCCCATGCCTTGGACAGATGAGGCCCTAGAGCAGCTGGGTGGAGCTACATATCTTATCACCATTGAGCTTACCAAGGGTTACTGACCGGTGCCCTTGACTTCCAGTGATAGAGAGAGGCCAGCCTTTGTGACTCCTTTTGGCTTGTATGAGTTCACAAAGATGTCATTTGGGATAAAAAATGCCCCAGCGACTTTCCAGAGGCTGGTAGATCATATCCTAGGAAGAGCAAGAGATTTTGCCCTTGCTTTCCCAGATGATATTGCCATCTATAGCCATTCCTGGCAAGATCACCTTCAGCATGTCACAGAGGTGCTGGGCAGACTACAGGGGGCAGGAATGACTACTAAGCCCAGCAAATGTCAGGTGTGTATGGCAGAGGTCTCCTACCTAGGAAAATGAGAGTGGAGTGGTGAGATCAGACCAGAACCTGCCAAAGTAGAAGCCATTCAGGCATGGCCTACACCTGTTACCAAAAAGCAGGTGAGGTAATTTTTAGGGACAGTATGGTACTACAGAAAGTTTGTTCCCAATTATAGCACCATAGCTGTTCCCCTCACAGACCTGACAAGGAAAAGCAGGCCAGATAAGGTAGTGTGGATCCCAGCATGTGAGCAGGCATTCCAGAAGCTTAAAGGATCTTTGGGAGGACCCCCTGTGTTAACCAGTCCAGATTACAGCAAAGAATTAGTTGTGCAGGTGGATGCTTTAAACCATGGGGTGAGGACTGTACTTAGCCAGATTTCTTCAGAGGGAGAAGAGCACCCAGTGGTTTATCTCAGTTTTAGAGTCAAACCCAGGGAGGAATGCTATGCAGCTGTGGAAAATTAATGTCTAGCCATTGTGTGGGCACTGCAGAAACGTCAGCCTTATCTGTATGGAAAGAAATGCACTGTAGTTACAAACCACAATGTCTTAACATGGCTACTTTGAGCCAGCCAGCAAAATGCCAAGTTACTAAGGTGGAGCCTAGGATTACAAGCATATGATATGACAGTGCAGAACCACAGTGGGGTTAGCAAAACCAATGCAGATGGGCTCTCAAGACAGGGAATGGGGTAAGGTATTCACAGAAAGGCTCAACCCTCTCAAGCAACATTTCTCAAGGGTCACTTGAAAAACTAGCTTGAGTTCTTGTGGGGGGAGAATCGGGAGACTTTCAGCCCAGCTAGCTAGAATTTTGTAAATAATTATGCATTATTTGTGAATATTAATATGATCCGTAGGCTTATCTTACATAGGTTCATAGGTGTGTACTTGGCTAATGGCCCTGGAGCCTTTACGAGCCTAGCCTATAGGATTCCCCTGGCATTGTGCTACCTGACCTTGCTTCCCAGTGATTCTGTCAAGTAGAGCCACTGCAGTGATTCCCTGGGGTGAATTTTCTGTTTCCCATCCAATTATCAAGATTTCTCTTGAAGACAGCCAGTGAGGTGCTCTATTTGACATGTATGGGAAGTCTATTCCATAGTATGGGTAGTCTCTGGGTTATAAACATGTCCCTCCAGTACATTCTATTGATTGTGGTAATGAAGTTTAGGTCTCTGGAGCATGTGGTGCAGAGTGATTGGGATGTCTTTAGATGTAGCATTTCTAACAGAGCTGGGTCAGACATGGCTTCATAACTCAAGCAGAGATCGCCTCTAAGTAGGCAATATGAGTCAGAGAATAGTTGGAGTTTTTTGAGTCTGTCCATATAGGACATGTGTTTAATGCTTAGGATCCTCTTTGTGAGGTACTTTTGCAGCCTCTCCAGTTGTTACAGGTGTCTAGTGAGGTACATGCCAAATGGGGCATTGTACTCGATGATTGGCCTAATCAGGGAAGAGTAGAGGGAGACAATGACCTCTTTCTTCCTTGATGCAAAACCCTTAGTAATGAGATATGCCACATAGAAGGACTTTCTGACCACAGTGGCAATTTGGTGGTCAAAAGAGAGGTTGTTGTCAACCTTTGTTCTTAGATCTCTTATAATGCCTTCTGTGTTCAGTGGACTACCAGTGATGTGGTAATTCATGGGAACCAGGTTTTTCCTAAAGGGGATGATGACATATTTTTTGTCATTGAGCTTAAGGCCCTGGTTCTAACACCAGTCATTGGTCTCAGTGAGGCCTTTCTGTGCGATGTCAACATCACTTGGGGAGTTTATAATAGCTCCCAACTTGCTATCGTCTGTGAACTTTGTCAGCCAGAGTCCCTTTGTGTTGAATTGGACTTCAGAGAAGTAGATGCCAAACAGAAGAGGACTTAGGATCTAACTTTGTGGGACTCCACTCGTGACTGGTCAGCAGTTTGACTTGGCGTCAGCTACTTTCACACTGTGGGTTCTATCTGTGAGCCAGTTTGCAACCCACCTAGTGATATAGGGGTTGATGCCTAGCTTAGTGAGTTTTTCTATGATCCCTGAGTGGGGAATGGTATCAAAGGCCTTGGACAGATCAAGGTATGCTGTATGAACCACCTTGCCTTCATCCACAGCTCTGGTGACTGACTCAAAGAAGTCGACCAAGTTTAGCAGGCATGATCTACCATTCACAAAACCAAATTGTGTGGGATCCAGAGTTTGGAGATTCCCTATATCCTTGTTTATTAAGTCCATGATGATCAGTTCCATAGCTTTGCATATCAGACTCATCAGGCTAATGGGGCAATAGTTCCCAGGGTCTGTAGTCGCTCCTAGTTTTCAGAGAGGGATGACTGTAGCAGTGTGCCATTCGGTAGGGAAAAAGTCAGATGTGAGGTTGTGATTGAACAGGGCACACAGGTGAAGTGCCAGTTCACTCTGTAGTTCATGTAGAACACAACCAGGGATATTGTCAGGTCCCATAGAAGCTGTGTTCTGGGCCTTGAACAATGCTGTTTTAACCTGTGCAGCAGTAATACTGGGTGCCTGGCAGTCTACTGGTATAGTGATTGGTCTTTTGGGGGGTTAAGGTTGGCAGTGAATCTGTCAGCCAATATATTGGCGGTATCTTTGACTTGGTATAGGAGGTACCATTGTGCAGTAACTCAGAGAAAACCTGGGTATTGCTATGGAGAGTCTTTACATAACTATAGAAGGCTTTGTGGTTCTCTTTACTATCTGCTGCAATTCTGTTTTCATAACTAGCTTTAGAGTATTTGATGAGGGATCTCCACTTTTTGTTGAGGGTGATAAGGGACTTTTTCCAGTCTTGGGACTTCACCTTATTCCACATCAGTTTCCTCCTTCTGTTGTAGAGTTTGTTTATGGCAGGAGACTACCGGATTGACTTCCTTTTTTTGAGGAGAGCATCTTGGTTCTATTGAGTATGGCAAGATCCATGCATTTGTGTACATGTTCATACAGTGCACTGGTGTATGATCTGGCAGTCATGCAACTATTGTCCATTTACATGGGTACCGTGAAGTTAGCCACCTCTGTTTTTAGGAGCCCAAAGTTAGCTTTGGAGAAGTTTTTTCATGCTGGTTACCTTTGCAGAGGGGGTGGGAGGGATGTGGATTTTCAAGGTGATTAGTTTGTGGTCAGATATAACCAGGGAGGAGTTGACTATTGGTGTAGAGCAATGGACACCTATGTTAGTAATGACCAGGTCAGGATGTTGCTACCTCTAGTGGAGGTAAGAATGAGCTGGTCCAGGGCATTGGAATTAATGAATTCCAGGAAATGTTGGACAACTGTATTGGTATATTAGTAGTTTTCCCAGTTAATAGAGGGGTAGTTGAAGTCACCCAGTATGAGAGTGCTAGGTTGGAACCTAATATTCTCCAAGGTGCTTAAGAATCTAAGAGACCTATATGTTATGTGTGTATTAAACTGCTGGTGTGTTAAACTGTATGTTATGCACTTAGCTTCAAGAATGTAACCACAGTGTACCCTGCTGGAAAAGAGCAGAAATGTGCATAAGCTATATGCCTGTCCAAATGTGTGTTTTCATAGTAGAAGCTGGAACATGCCGAGTTAACTTGCAAACTCTGAGAAAATAAGTGAAGAGTTTTACGACTGCATTTATTTCAGCTAGGAGACAGAATGTCTGCAGCTAGAAATTTTTCCTATTGTCTGGAAACAGAAATAATTACAGGTTTCAAAGGTAAAAGTGTTTAACTGTTTTACGACTTCCAGTTCCAGGCAAGCTTCTGAGATATAAGTATTTTTGACACAGAGGTGCTAAATTTTAAGTCTCTGTTAGCCTGGGAACTGAAGGCAGAGGTGACAAAGAATGATGTAATCTGATATGACCTAGCAGTAATGTTTGATAGTAATTTAAGAACTATCTCAAAGAGAAAGTCTGTGCATTTTGTATTTGTCTTTGGATCTGACAATATCCTCTCATCAACACTTGGCTTTCTCTGTAAGTAAGTCATTTAGGGCATAGTTTCTCTTAGATATAGATAGGAATACAGTAAAGATTAGTATTAAATGTTTTCTGTATTTATTTGAGACTGTCCTGCAATGTTGTTTTAAAGTATTTCCTGGGATCCTGAACTCTGTTGTCACTGAGTCGAGTTATTTAGTATGGTTTTATGCTTTTATTATTTATTTTTAAATATATATTAAACCTTGTAATTGTGGCTTGTTTGTTTAGATACATTTAAGCTCTTAGAGTACTTGCATATGTATTTGGTGACACTGTATAGGCCACTCCTAAATAGCCTTAAAAGTTTTGGTCACACCATTTGGATAATAGTAACATTACATAGTAGAATTGGTCATTCTTTGGGAAAGGCCTTATAGTAGCTGATAAAGAGTGGTTGGTGGCAGCTTGTACTGCCTTATAGTCTGGGCAGAAGGGGGCATATCTAGTGAACCTGTGCCAGCCTTCACCAGGAGTGTTTGTGTGTTTGTATATAAATCAAATATCAAAGTGTGTGTGTGTGTGTGTGTGTGTGTGTGTGTGTGTGTGTGTGTGTGAGCTACTTGGACAGGGACTCAAAACACTGGTTGGACAGAGAGGCTGCTGGAGGTTACCACTCGGCTGACATCTTAACCCTTTAGCTGTACCAGTGGGGAATCTTATTGGGGATCTGGCGAGAGAGGAAGTAACCAGCCCCAGACTGATTGTGATCTCTGTGTGCTCTTAAGGAAAATTGTACTTTGTCTGTGTACTTGTCATCCTCCCAATATGCACGTCTCTCACTGGTGCTAGTGGTGAGGATTGAGGCTCCTTGATTACTGGGCCAGTGCAGGGGTGTCACAATTACTAACAGAACTTCAGGTATAAGCATTTGCAATGTGTGCACAAAGGTAGAGTTTATAAGTAAAACAATAAATTAGAATGATCTGTCTGTCCTGGAAGATGCAAAAAAGAAAAAGAGGTGCTTTGTATGTCTAAATGGGCCCTTAGATATAGCAAAACACACTTTGCTTTGTTTTGTTATATTTCAAATAAGAAGAAAACTGAAAGTATTTAGGTTTCAAGGCAAAATGTGATTTTTACAGACTGTATTTGTAGATAGGAAAATAATCAACAGATGGGTTATATGTTTTATACTGCCATTCTAATTGAACACTCTAGTTACATAGAGGGTGATTTGTGAGCTTTAGAAAATTAGAATATTGAATTATGCCACATAGTGTGATCAAAGACCAGATTTTTTTAAATGGATTTATTGCCAAAGAAAAGAAGATATGTTCATAGGTGTGTACTAGGCTAATGTCTTTACAAGCCTAGCCCCCATAGGATTACCCTGGCATCGTGCCACCCAACCTTAGTTCCCAGTGCCTCTGTCAAGTAGAGCCACTGGAGTGATCCCCATGGTGAAGTTTCTATTTCCCATCCACTCATCAAGATTTCTGTTGAAGAAGGCCAGTGAGGCACTCCGCTTGACATGTATGGGAAGTCTATTCCATAGCATGGGAAATCTCTGGGTTATAAACCTGTCCCTCTAGCTTGTTCTGTTGATTGTGGTAATGAGGTTGAGTTCTCTGGAGCATGTAGTGTGGAGGGATTGAGATTTCTTTAGATGTAGCATTTCTAACAGAGCTGGGTCAGACATGGCTTTGTAAGTCAAGCAGATTGCCTCTAAGTAGGCATGATGAGACAGAGAATAGTTGGAGTTTTTTGAGTCTGTCCATTTAGGACAAATGTTTAAGGACTAAGATCCTCCTTGTGAGGTATTTTTGTGGTCTCTCCATTTGTTGTAGGTGTCTAGTGAGGTACATGCCAAATGGGGCATTGTACTTGATGACTGGCCTAATGAGAGAAGAGTAGAGGGAGACAATGACCTTTTTTTTCCTAGATGCAAAACCCTTAGTAATGAGGTGTGCCACACAGAAGGACTTTCTGACCACAGTGGAAATGTGGTGGTCAAAAGAGATGTTCCTGTCAACCTGTGTTCCCAGTTCTCTTATGACACCTTCTGTGTTCAGTGGACTACCATCGATGTGGTAATTCATGGGAACTGGATTTTTCCCAAAAGGGATGACGACACATTTTTTGGCATTGAGCTTAAGGCCATGGTTCTGACACTAGTCATTGGTCTCACTGAGGCCTTTCTGTAGTATGTCAACATCACTTGGGGAGTTAATTATGGCTCCTAACTTGCAATGTCTGTGAACTTTGTCAGCCAGAGTCCCTTCGTGTTGGCCTGGATTTCAGAGAAATAGATACCAAACAGGAGAGGACTCAGGACTGAACCAAGTGTGTAAACTATTCTTTTGGCAAAAGCTGTTTTACCTAACTCACATGTTTTTTATTGTCACAAAACAGACATACACACTCAAGTGTGCAAACTATTATTTTGGCAAAAGCTGTTTTACCTAATTCACATTTTTCTTACTGTCACAAAACAAACTAGATAAACTGGAATCAGCAGTAGATTTTATTAATCAACATTACAGAGAGACAAATTTGTCTGTACTTATGTATGTTATCAAAAACAGTCATTTTCTAGTTTGCTTTCATAGGCTGCAGACATAAAGACAAGACTGGCATATCTGCAGAGCCACATAAAAAGTAATTATGTACTAAAATACAAGAAATACTTCACTGACATTTGAGTGGAGTGAGAAACAGTCATGGTTTGACACATGGTGCATATGAAAGGATAGGAAAGTAGTCACTGCTCTAAATTCTAACCACAGTTAAACAAGTTAGTAATAACCAAGGAGAAACAAAGGGTTGTAGTATAAAAAAAAATCTGTTGCTTTTGCTATTTATTAGCTAGAGTACAGATCTAAGCAGGTAAACAAGGATAAGATGTTTCACAGCTAAACAGTTAAAGCTGCCATTTTTTGTGCCTCAGTATAAACTAAGTAAAGTATTCAAGTTATGTAAAATTCAAAAGATTCAGGATTTGATCCCTTGCTAACCAGTGACTGTTAATCTGAAACATAAGGGATTAGGTTTACTGTAGTGTATACTAAGTTTTAAGTAAAAGTATTTATTTTGTGTCAGGAGACCACAACATTTTTTCATGCTTTTTAATGAGTTGTAAGAATAAATTAACATGAGTTTTGCAAAAAGATTTCAACACTGGTAGTTATATGAAAACCTCTGTTTATGCAGAGGGTGGTAACCCACAATAATCGGTGATTAATTCAAGCCAGTGGTACCTAATATATTGTAACTGTATCTAGATCATCTTATACTTTCACACAAATGTATTTTTTTCCTGAAATTGCAGAAAACTAGATAACTAGAAAAATATGTATTATGTGGACAGTGATCTGTGTTTTTACTAATATATATCCATTGTTGTAAGAAAGTCCTTGTATATTGCACAGCTTATAAATAAAGGGATTGTGTCTAAATCTAGGGATGTCATTGTCCCCCTTTACTCAGCCCTCATTAGGCCAGTCATTGAGTATAATGCTCCCTTTGGCGTGTATCTGTCCAGACACATGCAACAACTGGAATGCCCACAGAGATAACTTATTAAAAGGATGCAAGACATAAGTAATATGTTCTATATGAACTGACTCAAAACCCTGCCACAATACTTAGTATCCTACAAACTACAAAGAGCTGACCTATGTCTGGCATACAACGCATCCTCCAATCCAATACTGCTGTATTTACTACACAACAACAAGTCAAACAACATCAGAAATACTCAGTCTAGTGATCTGTACCTCTTTTGCAACATCAACAAAATAGTTTGGCAGGACAGGTATATCTCACAGAGGATACCACTGCTCTGGAATAGACTCCCCATCCATGTAAAACAAAGCTTATCCCTGTCCATGTTCAAGTGCAACTTGTATCTATGAATGGGAAACAGAATATTTAGCAGAGGACTGCCCACTATATTACTAAAGGGCAGAGGCAGCTCCTAAATGCTTTATCACATGCATGCATTCCCTCAGATTATCTATGTTATAAAGCCATTTATTCTCACTAGGGGTAATATACAATTATTGACTATGGGATGGGTAAGGCCAATCTAACACCAAATTGGATAGATTAATTCAAGCACCAAAAGGGAAATTGGCTCTGCTTAATATGTGCCACAAGGGAGGTTAACCTAGTACTTACCTGTGAACCTATAACATTCTAAATACTATTTTCCTTTTCAGATTTTTCCTCCATGAATTTAGTAATATGGATTTAGTAATTGTCAAAACTGTTGAGGAAAAGGTAAGTAACATATGACTAATTAATTAATTAATTGATTAAGTATGGACACAGGGAGAAAGGGTAGCCTAGTTATAAATGATTAGAGAATTAATGGAACATACATTGAAAATCATTAGAATAAAAGTAGCAGGACCAGTTGCAAAGTTAAATGTAATGCATCAGAAAGCATAAGGAACCCACCACTTAACTGCACTGACAAGAAATAATTACTTTAAAAATCAACTAATGAAATAATTTTAATATCAGTTTGAATAAATATAAAAAAAAAGAAAAAATTTCAAAAATTTTCCTGTGAGAAATCATCCTGAAATTTCTCTTCATCACCCTCTGTTCAAAATGAGTTCCAGTAGCATCAAGAAAGAGTATCTATCATTCAGCAACACTTACTACCAACCAAATGGACATGGACATACTAAAAATGAAAAACTTCATAGAAAAAAAACAAAAACAAATGGATTTGTTACATCAAGACTCACAACAACAGAAGGCTCAGATTACAGGGCATATAGAAGAGACTGTTAATGATATGGAGACAGAATCCAGGAAGAAGAAATTAACATTGAGTTTTAACTCTAACAAAAAGTATCCTAGATCAGTTATAGTAAGATTTCTGACATGTTTTTTTTTTTCTCTTCTTCTCTCTCTCTCTCTTCTCTCTCAAAATACAGTTACTGCATCTCCAGAAAGCCACAAATATTCTAAAGATTTATTCAAAGTTATTTTTGTTGCATAAATATCAAAAACTCTCTCAGGAACAAATAACAAGCTATCAATCAACTTGTTTCTAAAGTGAAATATAACTTATTTAGTTTTAAAAAACTATATATGCTGTTTAAACACTGATACATGATTACAAAATAATCATATGATTTAATTTTGCAAATAATTAGAACTAAAATAGTTGTAAATAATATGTTTCATGTTTAACTTTATTAATATAAACAGCAAGTAATATTTCATTGTAGATACTTTAGTTTTCATTTGTTGCTAAAAATGAATCAGTCACTTGCATTTTACTAAATTTCCCCAGAAATGTTAGGGAGACAATTTGGGATGTGGGTAGATTCAAGAAGAACACTGTTCCAGGAAGTAGAACTGCTGTAAATGCGACTTTGTGAAAAAAAAAAACTCTATGACATCTAAATGTGAGTTATTTCTTTATAACAACTTAACTTATTAAGATGATAATTTATAAAATATGAAAGTTATAATGATCTTAAATGATTCAGTAACTGTAACATATTAATGTATATAAATACTTATGATTTAAACATATATATCATTATTTATTTCTTAAGAGAAACTGTCATGTGACATATTTTAAAGCAGCAGTTCAGATATATAAAATACAGATTAATTTGTAACATATGTATGAGTATAAATATTTTATTTAACAAATGAACATAACTTATTTTACAAACTTTTAATAAACTAATATATAGATTCCCATTATCAAGTTTATTTTGCTATTTTGATTATGAATGTATTATTATAAAATAAAATACATTATAGTAATATGAACTGTTCTAAATGCTCTTATTTGTTTATATGAAAGCTGATATATAAATGTTTAGCTTTTGTCTTACTAGATAATCTAATTAAAGTTAATTTATTGAATGATAATAATAAGATAATAGATTCATAATCTCACCATACACTTTTTTTTTTAACAGATAAAAAACTTATTCAAAAATAGATAGAGTCTTATTTTTAAACCAGATGGTAACATACTTAATTAATTCTAAAATCATTTTTGTGTCCTATATCAGATCATAATTCAATTGTCTTTGAGTTTATGATAAAAAGTACTACAATGTTCAGATCAAAAAGGATACCAGCATACTTAACTCAACTAAAAGACTATAAAGATTATAAGTTTTATGTCATTGTTTATGTTTTTATGCTTTAAAATAATAATTATATATACAGTAAAAAGGAAAAATAATATAAAAGAAAAAGGAATTACTAGATATTCAACTAGATATTACTCATAATATAGACTCATATAAACAAAATAATAAAACAAAAAAAAAGAAAAAAAATAAATAAATTAAAAAAAAAAAGAACAAAGAAATTTTAACTTTAAAATATAAAATTAAATTAGAGAAATATGTTTTTTTCTTACTCAATAAGTCCCAAATACTTACATTGACTTAAAAAAAAAAAAAAATGAAAGGTTGAATAAAAAAAATCATATCAAGATTTTTTCTCCAAAAAAAAAAAAAGAAAGAAGTTTTTTTAGATATATTAAGATGAATTTAGAAATCAATTTCACAAAATTAAAATCATATAACATTTAACACGAGCCCTAAAGATAAAATAAAGAAATTTATAACTACAAACATGAACAAAAGCTAAACAACAGAATCAAAAGTACTGATATAGAAGGATTTGATATAGATGAAAAAACAATATCTAAAATTCAACTTTTTTGCACATGATGTTCTAATTACATCAGCAGGATCTAGCTCTCTCTATGCAGTCCCTTATTTGATAAAATGATGGATTTTAAAAATATCTCTGGTTTAATATTCAATGAAGAAAAACACATTTTTTCCAGACTTTTAATTTATATATATCTCTTCTATTATAAAAGTTATTACTTTGTTAATAGATCAGTCATATTCTATAGTATTAGGATATAAATTGTATTATTCCCTATAATGTATATATTATATATGATAATAGTTTCACAAAAAATTTGTGAACCCTCTTGGAAAAGATGGTAAATATTGTAATAGAAAATGTCTAAGTAAAAAAGTAAAAATCTTAAACTTTAAAAAAAAATTTGATTTGAGAGAAACAGTTTGTTAGAAGATTTAGAAGTATAGAAAACATTTTAACCTCTTTACATATTATTAAATTTAAAATTTTTAACAGTCTTTTCCAATACTGATTGATTACTTGATTTTAAATTTACAACATAGAACATAGATAGCTGATAAAGTTTCATCTCATACATACATAAAAGACATAGAAACTCAACTCATTACAGTGCAGATACATATTGGAATTTATTTCAATTAAATGGTGAATCACCAAAACAAACAGATAAATATATATATATTGCAATTGCTTTATAACTACTTCTCTTATTAATTGGAGAGACTTACTTGGAAATTTTTTTTTCATAGGTCCTAACCTAATAAATAATAAATAAAATAATAATAATATAAACTTATGTAGATGTAAATATGAAATTAATGCTGATAATGCACATATGGCACATATGTGTATATGACTAAGAAAAGGAATGAAGATTGGAAGGAATTTAATCAATGATTTTTGCAGGCCCTTTTCACAGATAATTTCATTGTCACTTATATTATTTAACACACCTGTTCCTGTTAAAAGTTAAAAAAAAGTATTATGGTCTATTCTAGCAGTGGCTAGAAAATAATAAAAAAAATAATATTGGAGGATTGATTCATTCCCTCCTCCTTCATTTAATGAATATAAAAAAATGACTGAAGTGTGTGTCATGTGGAATTGATGACAAAAATTAAGAACTAACTAGAAAACATTATATTATATTATGGGATACTTTAAAAAAAAAAAAAAAAAATCTTAGTTTTTTAAGCATGACACATTATAGTTTATTCAATTTTTGATTTTTGTAGGATGTCTTTGTAAATACTACTTTATTTATTTTTATTTAATGTTATAACTATTTTTTAATTACTTGTATAAAATTGTTATGATATTTATTTTGTATGTTAAAAACAATAAACTTATTTAAAAAAAAAAGAAAGCATAAGGAACACTTCCGTGTCTGTGCATAAGAATAGTTGATGAGGAAGTGTGAGACAATTTGAATGACTGTAGTTTTGTTCTATAGTAATTCTAATAAAGGGAATAATTAGTTTAATAAAACTGATTTAATTGCCTTCTTCTTTTGAAGAAAAGGGGTATCAGAAAAGAGTCTGGTGGTTGGCACGGAAGGTTAAGGCTGCGAACTACAGTTCCTCTTGTACAGGATGTGATTTCCTCAGTTCTCATTTGCCTGTTGTGTGACCCCGAGCAAGTCACATAACCAGACATTATCAGGTTGTTTTTGAAAAGAAACTGTGTCCAATTAACCTAGTTCTCAACAAATGGGTGTTATCAGGGCACAACATAATTTTGTTAGAATTCTATTACTAGGAATACAGTTATTTTATGTTTACTTTTACCAGACAGGTTTCATGATGTGCACAGCATGTGTGTATGATTTTCATGATATGCACAGTATGTGTGTGTTTTCTACAACATGGGCAGAATGGGTATTATTTTTATAACATGCACAAGATATGTATGTGATTTTTATGATATACATAACATGGGCATGCAGTCAAACTGCTTCATAGCTGACAGTATTCAGACATCAGTTTAAACATGGGCATGTAGTCAAACTGCTTCACAGCTGACAATATTCAGACATCAGTTTAGAGTTTAAGTGACAGTATTCAGACATCAGTTTAAAGTTAAGTGACAGTATTCAGACATCAATTTAAAGTTAAGTGACGTTCATTGTAACATATTGGTTAAAATGTGTTATTACTACCTAGGAAAACAAGTAGCAAAACATAATAACAGCAGTAAACAAATGCAGGGCAAATGCAAAATGGCTGTCACGTACAGCAAAAATTCATGGAGGTTAAATCTTGACCTTCCTGAAATTATGTGTATTTAGATAGCACAGGTGAATAAATAAATTCATTTATTCACAGTGAGAAAGAGAATAATGTTTGAGGTTAAAGTGCTACACAATAATTTCTGGTAATGAAATGAGAAGATTATTTGGGTACAACTTAAAGTTGTAAATTTTATGCCAAAGGAGCTGATGTCCACTATGGCATGAATAAGCAATCTGTTTCAAGGTTGTGGAATAACATTTTTAAAAGGCTGTCAGCTGTACTGATTATTATTGAAATCTTGCGTTGCTTCATGTGTAGGGAATTTATGAAATAGTACAAAATAACTACTAGGGAATTAATATTAAGGAAGACTCAAGACCTGCAAAAAACTACGAGCACTGTTGGCGACTCCCTGCTGGGTGAGGAATATAAAGCTATCTTTTCTGGCTGTGAGTTGCTTACACTGATACAGCTGGATTCTGTTTTACTTGCTCCATATTTTCTATTTTATGAAATCTGCTTGACCTGGTGTTTTTGTTCTGTTTGGCAGATAGACACTTAAATTACCTAGGCTGCACATTTCACGTTTTTTTTTTCATTGGTTGTTTTTTTCTTGAGTGATACTTAAATACACAGAATTTCTGTGTCTTTGTCTTTTTTTGACAAGACTCAGGACCTGCAAAGACTACTACCACTATTGTTGACTCCCTGCTGTGTTCCTCACTCATCCTCTCATTCCTTGACATGCTTTTTAAACTTGGCGATTTTGATTTTAAGCTGCCCAGTCTTACTGTAAAATGACTTTTATAAGCTCCTCCTTTTCTACACTTGTTTATATTTTGAATCGTTTACTTGCCTTTCCTTGTGCTTATTTTGAAAAAAAAAATGCAATCTGCCTTTCATTGTCTGTTCTACTGATTTACTTGCTCTGAATTCATTATCTAGCTAGCTGCTGGATAAAGTAATGTATTTTTACACTCTAGTAAGTATTTTCCTGTGCTTTTACATTAAGAGGACAGTGGATTTTCCATCAAGTTGTAGTGTGTGATAACCTGTTCTGTATAGGTTGGAGAAATGCACTTGAGATGCCTGCATGTAGTTGTTTTAAGCTGGTGGGCTTATTAATTAGCTTATCTTGTTTTTAATGTCTATAAATTCTGCACAACTGAGTGGCTCTTGGGGTCATTTCTACAAAGCAAAGTACTTTATTGAATAATCACACTTTTATAAGCAGTTTAAAGTACATTTCTGTATCTGTATCTTTTGTTTGTGGTAGCATTTCACTCTGGGCACTTTATTTTTTTTTTACTGTGCTTTTACATTGGGAGGACCGGGATCATTCATCTAGTGGCAACATATGTTTACTTGGTCTATCTGATTTGGAAGGCACACAAAAGGGCTCTAAGTACAGGCATTTTATTGGCCAGAAGGCTCAGTAATCAGTTTTCTGCATCTGCAGTGCTGATATAAATTCACCAGATTTGCACAGAGCTGTGCCAGTGCCCTGTACAGATGCAAACATCTGGAAACATTTCTTATTTTTATTATACTGTGAATGTTTACTGTGATACTTACCTTAGGATTACTGCTGCTCAGACAGCATCTGAGTTTGCATTGAGCAGCATTGCTGGTGAGGTTAGCTGCAGATTATACCAAGTAAGCACCCTTCCCGTATTCAGTTACAAACATCTCCACTCTTATCCTTTCAAGTACACATTAGGACTTGCAACCATGGATGGAAACTTTTCTGCTAGCTCTGCATCCAGCTTGCTGGACATGGCTATTCTGAGGCAATGAAACAATTGCCTTATATACACTGACAAAACTTAATTTTCAAAAAGGCAAATACAGTATGCGAGAGATGTAGTTAGACATTGACACTGGAGGCTAAACTCTCATGTACAGACACCAAAAACAGCAAACAGGTTGTCAGTAACTCATAAGCATTACTCATCGCACCCGCAAAGACCATACTCATAGACCCACATATGCAGAAGTGGTCACATGTAACTTACCCAAATCTCAAAGATCTCTCAGGTGCAGCGCTCAAAAACTCTGCATGTACAAAAATAAGACAATTCCCATCACAACACATAAAACCACATCTCATTGTGCCTCAACTACCAAGCCCATAAGGCAAAACATCCCACGACCAAATATTCTGGACATAGGAGACTCCATTGTGAGACACACTGATATGTATCTTACCAGGATTGGAAGGTTACAGTTAATTGCCTGTCAGGAGCCAGGATTCACCAGATTACACAAACACTCCGGTCACTTACCCCTAAATAGCAGTATGACTAAGTCATTATCCATGTGGGTGTGAATGACCTGAGATGTACCTCCTTGGTCTATATGAAGAGAGATATCATTGAGCTCTTAGAATATGCATCACAGGCAGGTATGAGCCTTGCACCATCTTCAAGGAGGATACCACAATACTAGCAGAAAATGATCAACTTTAACAATTGCCTTAGCTACTGGTGTCATTCCAAAGGGGTTGGGTTCAATACTTGTCAGCCAGGGAGGACATGGTTGACAGGCCACATCGCTTTGCCAGGGATGGTCTTCACCTGTCACCTCAACACTTTTGGATATTGGCCAAAATATTATGTAGCCCTATAATGCCTTTTTTTAGATATTGCCAAGCGAACAAACCTTTCAACATAACAAAAGCTATTCAGGACAAACTAAAGGTGTTACTGCTCACTGATAGGAGACTCAAAAAGAAATTCATATGATGACATATGTGCAGTTAAGTTCAAAGCCATTGGAAAGCATTCTGGCAGTGCATGGCTATAATGCCTTTTATACATTCTGTCCACTCTCTGAAAATGAAAGAGCAAAAGACAGAGGTATATCTATCTACATAAAGGATAAGCACACCTCAAGGCTGGTCAAACAATATAACATGCTTGAGCTATTCCATATCCAACTAACCACGGAAAAAAATCTAGTACCATATTCTTGCTAGCTACAGGTCTCCTACCATGAACCAGAAAACCCATACATCATACCTAAAGTTACTAGAATCACTCACCATCCAGCACGATATCATACTCATGGGTGATTTAACTAACCCTCCATTAACTGGGAGGCATATACGACCACTAACATGCAGGCCCAAAGATTTCCTGACTTTGTAAATTCAGATGCCCTGAAGAAGCTAGTCTGTACCCCCAACTAGGGGAACAAATATCTTAGATCTAGTACTCAGAAATATAGCAGTGTGCTGCACCCCCCCAGTATGAGATCCTCTCTGATAAAATAAGATCACAAAGTGGTCTCCCTTGAAATAAAGGTAAAACTAGTCCCCCCACCAAACCCAAAAAACTTTAAGAACTTCAAGGTAAATAACCTCCTATTAAGGGATGCCATAGCTAATTTCCAAGCTCCTCCAAATCCAGAAAACACAGAAGCCTATGCAGAGGCATACATAAAAGCACTGTATGACCATATAAACAACTGCATAGAAACAGCAGTACCAGAATGAAATAAATCCAGGTCAAACCACAAAAACAAGCCACCTTGGTGGACCCCAGGTATTAATAGGTTGTACAACAAAAGAAAGAATATCCTGTCGAGAAATAAGAGGGAATGTACACAACAGAGCAAAAAGTCCCTCACTATTCTAAATTAGTAAATCAGGGAACTAGTCAAGTCTCTGAATGCAGACTTTGAGGAAAAAATAGCCTCTAAAGCTAAGAATAACCATAAGGCATTTTTCAGTTATATCTGCAATCTTAAGGGCAATGCTCAACTATGTGCGGAATTAGTTGTAGATGGCATGGTCTCTACTCAGCCAGTAGATAATAGCAAATCTGCTGGCTGACAAATTCAGCTGAAATTTCACCTCTCCATCACCCTCAGTTCTTCCCCAAGAAATACTCTCTACCACTCCACTGCCAATAATCACTAAAGAACAGGTTGCCACTGAGTTATCTTCAGGTAAAAACATGGCTTCAACTGGGCCTGACAATATACCAGGTTGCCTATTAAATAGCTTAAATTAGGACTCATCAGGCCTATTAAGATCTCTATTTAACCACATCCTCTGGACTGGCTTTGTCTCAGCAGAGTGGCAGACAGCAACAGTCATCCCTCTGCATAAAATGGGGACCATATACTGACCCAGGAAATTACAAACCCATACGTTTGACTAGTCTTATATGTAAGGCCATGGACAAAGTAACCATGGACCTGCTAAATGATGACACAGGAAACCTACAAACACTGGACCCAGCTCAATTCAGCTTTGTCAAAGGCAGGGTATGCCTACTGAATCTGGTGAATTTCTTTGAGAAAGTCACTAAGGCCATTGATGATGGTAAAACAGTACACACCACCTACCTTGATCTGGCCAAGTCATTTTGACACAATTGTCTACTCAGGTATTATAAATAAACTTACAAATCTGGGCATAAACCTTTATGCCACAAGATGGACAGTCAGTTGGCTCACAGACAGGACACATGGCTAAAATTGGTAAATCCAGATCCAGCAAAAGGCCAGTTACTAATGGTGTGCCACAGGGCTCAGTGATGGGACTACTCCTATTTAGAATATACTTATAGGTTCATAGGTTCATAGGTTCATACTAGGCTATCTGCCCAAGGGCATTTATAAGCCTAGCCCATAGTTATGTGGCTTTCGCCACCCCTTTAGTTTGAATAAAGACTATGCCTATTATTTTGCTGTGCCTCTGTCAAGCAGTGACACTGAAGTAATCCCAGGGGTATATCTGCGATCTCCCATCCATTGGTCAAGATTCCTCTTGAACAAGGCCAGCGAGGTGCTCTGCCTCACATGTACTGGGATTTTGTTCCACAGCATAGGGAGTCTCTGGGTGATGAATCTGTCCCTCCAGCAAGTTCTATTTATAACTGTGTCAAGGTTTAAGTCTCCTGCCCTTGTGGTTCTGAGGGATCTAGATTTTTTGAGGTGAAGCATATTCATCAAATCTGGGTTTGACATGGCCTTATATGTCAGGCACAGGTCACCTCTAAGCAAGCGGTATGAGACTGAATAGAGCTGGAGTTCTTTCAGTCGGGCAGCATAAGACATATTTTTGAGACCCTTTATCCTTTTGGTGAGGAACTTTTGGGGCCTTTCAAGCTGCAGCAGGTGTCGGGTCAGATACATTCCGAATGGGGCATTGTACTCAATCATAGGTCTAATGAGTGATGAGTACAGGGGGATGATGACCTCCCTTGATCTGGATGTGAATCCCTTCATGATCAGGTGGGCAATATAGAAGGTTTTCCTAACTACTTTAGCAACATGAGTGTCAAATGAAAGGCTACTGTCAACCTGGGTCCCCAGATCCCTGATGACTTCTTCTGTGCTCAGTGGATTGCCACCTATATGGTAGCTAGGGGTAACCTTGTTTTTCCCGAAGGGTATGACTATACATTTCTTGGCGTTTAACTTTAGGCCATGGCTCTGGCACCAGTTATCCATTTCTGTGAGGCCCTTCTGAAGGATATCTGTGTCAGATGTGTTTTCGACTATGGCACCCAGTTTGCAGTCATCTGCAAACTTTGTCAGCCATAACCCTCCTGTGTTTGCTTGTACTTCAGAAAAGTAGATGCCGAACAAGAGTGGACCCAGGACTGAGCCCTGTGGGACACCACTTGTGACAGGCTTTGAGTCTGACATGGCTCCAGCAACTCTGACCCTGTGGGTTCTGTCACTTAGCCAGTTTGCAACCCATCTTGTGATGTATGGGTTTACATTCAAGCTGATGAGTTTTTCGATGATACCTGAGTGGGGTATTGTGTCGAAGGCCTTTGCCAGGTCAAGGTAGGCTGTATGGACTGCCTTTCCCTCATCAATGGCCTTGGTGACTGTCTCAAAAAAGTCAACCAAGTTTAAGAGGCAGGATCTGCCTTTGACAAAGCCAAACTGGGTTGGATCCAAAGTCTGCAAGTTCCCTATGTCTTTATTTATGAGTTCCATTATGATCCTCTCCATGGCTTTGCAGATAAGGCTTGTCAAGCTAATGGGGCGGTAATTTCCAGGGTCAGTGGAGGCACCGCCCTTATGAAGTGGGACCACAGTCGCCGTGTGCCACTCCTTGGGTACGTATCCTGAGGTGAGGCTAAGATTGAACAGCTGTCCTAACTGTGGGTTTAATTCCTCATTGAGTTCGTGAAGCACACAGCCGGGGACACCATCCGGTCCCATGGATGCTGTGTTTTTTGCCTTAGTGAGAGCAGTTCTCACCTGGGCGTTGGAGATATTTGGGGGGCTACAATCCTCTGGTATAGATATCTCTCCTTTTGGGGGGGAGGGGGGGAGAAGTTTGCACTGAACCTGTCAGCCAGTATGTTGGCAATGTGTGTAGGTTCAGTAATTTTCACATCATTTTGAACTAATTCTGAGCATATCTGGGAGTTTCCTCCTAGGTTTCTAACATAGCTAAAGAAGGCCTTATGATTGTCTTTCGAGTCCTTGGCGATTTTTCTCTCAAAATTTGCCTTGGATGATTTTATGAGGGCTCTTAGTTTTTTACTTATGATGATCAAAGGTGTCTTACCTTTCAATGATTTTGCTCTATCTTGTAGTAGCTTCCTCCTTTTGTTGTAGAGCTTGTTTATGGCTGGGGTCCACCAGACTGGACGCTTGCCTTTGGTACAGAGAGTCTTAGTTTTGTTTGGGATTGCCTGATCCATGCAGTCCTGTAGGTGCTGGTAGAAGGCATTTGTAAGTGATTCAGTGGTTTGAGTAATGTTTACCACTGGCTCAGGGGCCTTAAAGGAGACCACACTAGTTTTTAGAAGTGTGAAGTCGGCTTTTGAGAAGTTTTCACTGTGGTCTTTTTTGTTTCAGGTGGGGGCGGGATGAGGACCTCCAGCGAGATTAGTTTATGATCTGATCTCACCAGTGAGGGGTATACTTCTGGTGTTGAACATTTTGATCCCATGTTCGTGATGATGAGATCAAGTATGTTATCTCCTCTTGTGGGGATGGTGACTAGTTGTTCCATGGCATTTGAGTTTATGAACTCCAGGAATCTTTGGGTTAGAGTGTTTGGGCTTGAGTAGTGTTCCCAGTCTATATTAGGGTAGTTGAAGTCACCTAGTATGATGGTGTTTGGAGATACATTTAAAACCTCCAATGTTTTCAGGAAGGCCATATGAGGTTCCTGAGTTTGAGAGGGTGGCCTGTAACATGCTACAAATTGCAGAGCAGTCTTGCCTATGGTTAATTGCACCTGGATGGTCTCCGATGCATCGTGCATTGCCACCAACCTTGAGGTGTGGGTGTCCTTTATGAATATGGACACCCCCCCTCCTTTCTTGGTGTTGTCCGGATTTTGGGGCCGGAACGCATGATATGAGGTGAAACCTGTTAGTGCTGGGGTGCTCTCATGAGCCTTGAACCAGGTTTCTGTCACAGCACAGACATCGATGTTCTCCATATTGAGAAGGGCCTCGAGTGCGTGCATCTTGAGATTGAGACTTCTGGCATTGAGCAGCATTACCCTTAGAATTTATCCTTTTTGGTGCTCTAGGGTGGTAGGTTTAGAATGTGAGCCTTGCCTAAAAAAGGCACTATGGGGGTGGCAAGAGCCTTTGCCAATATCTGGAAGCCCAGGGTGACAGGTGCAAGCCGTCCCTTGCAAGCAGCGTGGCTTGTCCAGCATGTCATCCCAGGCAGACAGACATTGGATCCCCTTTGAATGACACCAGAATTTAAGCCAATTATTAAAGCTGATCATCTTATCACTGTATTGTGGCATCATTCTAGGTGAAGGTAGGATACTGCTCAAGGTCAGGGTCATACCTGCCTGGGCTATATAATCAGAGAGCTCCTCGATGTCCCTTTTCATGTAGTCCAAGGAGGTACGTCTCAGGTCGTTGACACCAGCATGGACAATGACTGAGTCGTACTTGTACCTGCTGTTGAGAGACCTGAGTGCTTGCGTTATGTGGCAGATTCTAGCGCCAGACAGGCAGCTTACTGTGACCTTCTCCTTACTCAGTCTGGTGAGCGGGACGTCAGTGTGTCTGACTATGGAGTCACCAATGACAAGTGTGTCTGGCATTGTGTTTGGCCTTAGGGGTTGTGACTGTTTGACACTCTGACTGTGTGGTCTATGTGTTGCATGTGTTGGGTCCTGAGGTGGTAGTTGTTTGGGTGTCTGCTTTGGTGGCCTCTGCTGTTTTGGTAGATTTTTGATCAGAGCCTCTGAGTATGTCTTTGTGTGATTATGTGTATGATTTGAAGTTGTGATGATACTATGTGTGACTGGGTATGTATTGTGTGCGGTTACCTTCTCCTCCTGTCTGGTCTTGCCAGTCCTATGTTGAGAGAGCTCAGCCTCCAGTTTGGCCATATAGTTGCATCTCTCACATGTATTTGTGTTTTGTGGGAGAAGGAGAGGATTGTCTGTGTACATGAGGCAATTGTAACATTGCCTCAATATTCCCAGGTTCACCAGTTGAGCAGGAGATGACACTAGCAACTGATCCCTCGACATACTAGAAGTAATAGATAAAGAGACTTTCAAAGGACTCCAGGGGATGTGGGTTTTAGGCTGGTGGGGTATTATCTATAATAAGAGTGCTTTATCTAGGTGCAAGTACTGTAGGAGTAAGTGCTAGGCTTTACAGATAGAGAATAGTCTACTTGGGAATCAAGTAGAGATGAACTTTTCAGTTATAGGATACGCTGGTTAGATCAGCAGTACAGCTCGAGGAAGGTAGTTTTAAGGGAAAATTTGAAGAGTGGAATTTAGATGGCCAGAATAGTTTAACCTTGTTTAACCCGCTGCTCTTGTGTGCAACAGTGGCAACTCCGCGCTATTCCGTGCTAAATCGCGCTAACGCGCGTTTAGCGTGTTTTATATCAGGGGGCTGAAAAAAGCTAGGAACTGGCCCAAAACGACCAATAGACTACAAGTTACTGGCTGAAACCTCACAAAACTGGACCAACAGGCAGCTCAATGCTTCCCACTCCCACTGGTAAGCAAGGGAACTTCCTCTCTTCCAAATTATCTGATATCAAGGATAATGTGGAAGGCCTCGGGGTGACAAAGTTTGCCAGCAACTATAAGCTGTGGGCAATCACTGAATCCCCCAATGAAGTAGATATCCTTCAGGAAGGTCTAAATAACACACATGATTGCTTCCCGAACCATGGCCTAAAACTAAATGAAAAAATGCATTATCATACCCTTTGGGAAGTCTGATACCCCTGCAAATTACAACAACAAACACATACCCACAAGAGTAGACTCAGAGGTGAGAGATCTAGGTACAAATATAGATAGTAGCCTGAAATTTGACTGCTGTGGGTCCTCGGTGGTGAGGATCTCCTTTTATGTGGCACAACTTATAAGTAAAGGTATGGCATCCAGATCCAAGGAAACTATAGTCCCTCTGTACTCAGCCAGTATTGGACCAGTAATCAAGTACAATGCAGCATGTACTTGACTAGGCACTTACAGCAGCTGGAGTAAACTAAGAGGTTCTTCACAAGGAAAATACAGGGTGTAAACAACATGAACTATGTGGATACACTAAAGGCCTTATCCCTTTACTCTGTCTCCTACTGACTAATAAGGGATGACCTATGCCTGACCTAGAAGGCACTCACAAATTAAGCCCTGATGGAGCTGCTGCATATCTGCAAGTCAAACAACATGAAGGACACCCGATCTAGGGGATCTAAACTCAATCAGTAACTCAAACAAAGCATGCTGGAGAGACAGATATGTGTCTCAGAGATTGTATTTTCTTTGGAACAGGCTTCCTATTCACATTAAGTGGACACCTTCCTTGGCCCTCTTCAAATGCAGTTTGGATCAATGGATGGGGAATCACAAATTTACACCTGGGGAAGTGCCTACATCCCTTACAGACAGGAGCAATCTGTAAGATACTTAATACACAGGCATAAAGCTATGCCATCCTCTTGCCCCTAGGGGCCATATATTGGATAAAATCGGGTTGTATTGGCTAGGCTTGTAAGTGCCCTTAGGCCATTAGCCTAGTAATCTTCTCTGAACTTATAAACCTATAAGTAAGGCCATTAGCCTAGTAATCTTCTCTGAACTTATAAACCTATAAGTATGCATACAAATGTATGGAGTCAATGATACCACTCAGGTACTCCAGCTAACGTATGTTTCTAACATAGTGTCCATTTTTCTTGTACTTCATTGATATCCTATTGTGTTATTTATTTGTGTAAATCTGAAGATATAAAAATCAAATGGTTATCTGAAGTAGCTTAGTCTCAGATTTCTTATTCTCACTTTCTTAACTAATAAATTAAATGCGAACATGAAAACAAAACTAAAAACTTAAAAAAAAAACCTACACAGTCCCATTCATGATGTCACAATTTATTGAATAAAAGTGAAACATCATAAACTGGACTGCATTTTTGTTGTTTTACTTTCTTAAAGAACTCCACTCAAAAGTTGTTTTTTTTTCTTTACAATAAGTGATTGTCCTTCCCTGTAATCCAACACTAAACACTTCACATACAGAAAATTCATCATTTAATAATTATGCTTGCCTTTCTTTCTAGCATTTGTCTCATCTGTTACATTACAAATGCTACAAAAATTGTCAGAGTAATTAGGTTAGGTCACTTAACCCAGCTACAGAACCATTAAGAAAACAATGCCTCTTAAATAATGGCATTTAAATGTGCCTTTCAGTTACAGATTGCTAGCATCAGACATCAGATAAATAGTATAGCTTAGAGTCTGATAAAAGGCAAGGCTTTCAAACTTAGTTTTTTTAAAACAATTTTATTAGAAGTGCTGTTGAAAATACAATCAACATTTTAAGAATGAACCATTTTAAATTATGTAAAAAAAGGTCATATACAAAATTAAACAAATTTTAACTAAATACAAAATTGTTCACCATAAATCTTAAATAACAACTGAAATAATTCTTGTATATAAAATATTTACTGTAATATTAAATTATTTTTGTAACAATTCATAAACTTTGTTCCAACTGCTATAAGTAGATGTATTCCTAGAACATCTAAACTTGATGGTCAGTTTTTCCAAACAACAAACTTCATTGAGTAGACTTTGAATTCTTGTAATGATAGAGATGATTGTGATTTCCAGTTCCTTGTAATTATCTTTCTGACTATAGATAATATAGACCAAATAAAAGGGTAATTAGATGCTTTTATACAGGCCGGTACTAGAGTATTAAATAATATCAGAGATTTAGATAAAGTGAAGTTATCTCTAAGTATTGCCTGTATAAAAGCATTTATATGTTCCCAAAATGTTTTAATTCATTACAGTCAAAGACCATATGAGACCAATCTGCATTTAATTGCTTATTACATCTCCAGCAATTTACATCTTTTTTTTTTCAATTTTACTCACTATTAAAGGAGTAATAAAAGATCTATTCAAATATTTCCATGCAAATATTTTCCATTTGAGTGAAGATGTAGTTAAACTTGATGATTTTAATGTATTAGTTTTATCTTTATCTGTAGGAGGTTGGTTATTAATGGAATAGAAAAAATTCCAATAACTATCAGGGAAAACATCTAAGTCAGATTTTACATATATATATATATATATATATATATATATATATATATATATATATATAATAATTTGTTTGTACTTTGAGAGATATTCTGAATTGATAAAATCATATATTGCATTAAATTAGGTATTACACTCTTTGTTGTTGAAGACATTAATTCAATATTATTTAGAATAAATTTCCTTCCTTCTTGCAGATCTAACCAAAAAAAGGGATTCAAATTCAGATTCAGTATTGAGAGAATTGATTTCAATTCATTGTTTGACATCATTTGGTACCAAAAAGTTATTTTTTTCTGTTGAAAAGTGAACATTTTTATAGAATTTGAAGTAAAAAGAATTCCTTGTGTGTAAGCTATGGGAAAGAGATGGAATGATCATTTTTATATATATTATGTTTAAGTATAACATTTTTAAAATATTTTAATAGGAGTGTTAAATAACTGCTTTTACATTTTTGAGAAGAGAAAACAGAGAACCAATCTTTCAGAATCCAGATAGAGGGGTTATTTATAAATGATAATTTTTGTGAATTATTATTATTCAGTGTGTCCACCATTAACATTTCTATTAATATTTTTCCATTTAGCTTGATATTTAACATATATTAAAAGATATATAGTTTTAATCATGGATAAGATTGAGTAAAATTCTAAGTTTGGCATAGCTATGCCCCCATTATCCCAGTTTTTCATATGTTGTGTTAATGCAATTCTGGGTTTATTTGGGAACCATACAAATTTATCAAACATTATGCTTATTTTTTTTAATTATCAAATTAGGGGGAGGTAAAGAAATAGATTGAATAATGTAAAGTATTTTAGAAAGTAGAATCATTTTAATAATAGAGTCTTTCATCCATGGAAAAAGGAATTTTGTTCTATCGTTTTATCAAATCTTCTATTGTTGTTAGATTTTATTATAATTAGTTTGTGTGATATCTTTAATATTTTTGGCTATTGCGATACCTAAATTGAAAAATTGATCAGAATGTGCTAAATATTTTTTATATTCATCTTGGAGATTAACTTGCTTTCATCTAATTAAGAGAATTTGTGTCTTATTATTGTTAAAAGTTAGACCTGATTTTATTTGAAAGAGATTCATGCTTCTAAAAAGAGCTTGACTAGATGAGTTTTCATTAGCAAGGGTTAGAAGACTATCATCAGCAAACATTTGTATCTTAGAGGATAACTTGGAATTTAATTTATAACCTACTATATCATTATCCCATCTGATTAAATTTGCCCATGGTTCCATAATTAATGTGAATAATAAAGGGGATAAGGAGCATCCTTGTTCAGTACCCTTTATTGGTATGTTTTGAGAAATACTAGTGCCGATTTTAATGTAAGCTTGACTGCCTTTATATAACTGAGAGATGAGATTTATGAAGTTATGGGAGAAGTTTAGTTCTTCTAAAAGGGTGAATAAGTAGTCCCAATTAACTGAATCAAATGCACAGTTAATGTCTAATCTTACTGTTAGATTTTTATTTAAATGTTTGACCGACTCAATCAAAATTAATGTTCTTTTTATGTTATCATAAGAATTCCTATTTATTATAAATCCTGTTTGATCTTCATCTATTAAATTTGGTAAAATATATGTTAATCTGTCTGCAAATATGGACATGAACATTTTGTAATCTATATTAAGAAATGGGTCTATATTAAGAACATTTGGTGGGGTCTTTATTAGGCTTAAGTATGGGAGAAATAAAAGTATATTTTCAAGAGGGTGGGATTTTGTTAACATTTTTAGAGCTATATTAAAAACTTCATGTAGTAAATTTAAAGCTTTATTAGGCAATATTTTATATATTTCTGGTATAATGCCATCATTACCTGGGGCTTTATTTTGTTTTAATCTGTTAATTTGTGTCTGAATGTCTTTAAGAGATATATGTTTGTCTATAATATTTTTTTGTTCTATAGATCTTTTGTCAGTATATTTATTAATAAAAGCTCTAATATCTTCCTTTGGATCAATTGTGTTAGAATTTTGATTAATATTATTAAAAAAACTCCCTAAATTCAGATAGAATGTTGTGTAAATTTGAGACCATCTTTTTTTGGGAGGGGTGAAAATATTTCATTAATATGATTAATTTTGTTTAGTCTTTTAGTTTTGTTTGCTATCAATTTTAATGATTTAGGATTTGTTGAGAAGTTTATTAGCTTAAACTTTTCTAGAATAATTTTTGTTTTATGATTTAGAATTCCTAGATATTTACTATTTAAAGATTTTTTTTGTTTGTCAGTTATATTTTTTTCTTCTGCTTTGATTAAGCTTTAAATTATCTATCTTAATTTGCATATCACAAAGTTCTTTGTCCCATAATTTCCTTTTATTTTGATACCAACTTATCATTTTTCCATATAAATATGCTTTTAAAGCACCCCAAGTATATATTTCTGATATGTTATTGGTGTTATTAAGCTCTATAAAGTTTTGAACATCTAATGATATAAACTCTTTAAATTCTTCCAATTTTATAATGTATGCAGGTATTCTTTTGATTTGAATACTGTAATTACTATTAATGAGTATTTCAAAAGTTATAGAATTATGGTCAGAAAGAGGACCAGATATTACTTTTGTTTTGCTTAGGAAGTCTGTTAAATCTTTAGAAATCAAAACTCTATCTATTCTAGAGTGTGAGATATGTCTATGGGAATAAATGGTATAAAATAACAAATTTGGGTCAGCAAAAGTATTAATGTCTTTTAGTAAGAATAGTTCAGTAAAGTCCTTTAACTTTTAAGCAGAAGCTGAAATTTTCCTTTTACCTTTATTAGTAGAGTCATTAGAATGTAGAATGCAATTAAAATCTCCTGCTAGTATTATGTTTCCTTTTGATGAACAATTTTGGTCCAAATGTTGTCTGACTGCATTAGTTCCTATACCTGGAATTCAGTATATATTGACTAAAGTATAATTTTTTTTATTTAATTTTAGAATTATAGCACAAAACACTCCCTTATTATCCTTATAAACGTCCATTATTTTAGGCAAGGGTAATGTATTATTCCATATAATAGCTACTCCACTCTTTTTTTGTGAGTGTTCTGAGCTTATCAAAACAGAATAAGATATTATTAAGTTTAGATATATCTACAGATAATAAGTGGGTTTTCTGCAGAAATATTAGTTGTGAATTATGAAGATTAAGGTATTTAAATACATTTCCACTCTTACTTGGATTATTCAAACCATTGATGTTGATTGAAATACCTTTTATTACTGACATCTTAGAATAAGTTATATGTGTAAGATATTGACCATCGAATTATATAATTATAATAACTAAAAGGAATACTATATGATATTTCCCAGTTGAATGGAACAAAAATACTAATCAGATATTTTTGAATATACTTTCTTTTCAAATTAATGGTGAATATTAATAAGACAATTAAGAAACTTTTGTTATAACCAAACTTTAAAACAATATTTACAACCCAGTCCCTTGTGGAGTTTAAAACTCCCAATTTAGGTGACATAATATCATCTAAATTAATCCTCAAACTAGTAGCAACATCAAACCAACTTCTGTCTTATTAAAATGATGTTGATCTTCAAACAGAGAATATTTTATCTTCCTATCTCTGTTTTATATGAGTAAAGATAGAACAATTACTAATACATCTATTATATTTGAAAAACTCTAATTATCAATGAAAAGATATTCTAGAAAATCTAATTAACTACTAACCACATAATAAATGCATTTTAAACAAATATAAATACGCATTCCATTAGACTAAACATATTTATAACCTTAACCATCCTTTGCTTCATTCTTATTCAATTTCTAATAATTATATCAAACTATTAAAGTGTATGACATTACCCCACTTTCCTATTCTTTCTAAATTGTATCTAATTAAGAAAGTATATGAGAAAATAATTTTTTAATAATATGTAAAACTGTCATATATATTCTAGATAATGCAATGGATATTTAGCCATAACAGTTGACTATAGTTGAATGTAAAGTGATGAAATTAAAATTATCCTAAAAAAATAAAATATTTACATACCATGTGCCAAGCTATGTATCTTTTAAATTTATAGTCCCAAAAGTTTCTGTATTATTCCAACTGAAGTATATTCATTTATTGCTGCAGTAATCTGATGTTGCAGGAATCCAGATGCAAAGATATTAATTAAATGTCTCTGTATTTACTCATTGTGAGGTTCTTTCTTCAGTTTCAATGTTAGTAAAAGGATGATAGACTTACTTCAACATTTTTATTGGCATTACAATTTATTCAAAATGCTAAAGTTTATTAATCTTTATTAATCTGAGAAGACAAATAATACATAAAAGTAACTGTAGTAAATTTACATACTTTCTAGTTAGAAGCAATTGTATTTAGGTGGGACCCAAAAGCATTACCAAAGTATATCTACTCTAAACCTAATGTCTGAGAAAATATAATTTACCTTAAATTAGGGTATACCATCTGTCTGAGGAAGTATATTTTACCACAGGGTAGGATATACGAACTACTTGAGAAACTATAATTCACCACTGGGTAGGATATATTAAATTGGATATCCTTGTCGCCAGATTGTAGAACTGCTTACCCTTATCATTATATTGGATTTATTTAAGAATAAACACAATTATATGATATTATGCTATAGAACAATTATTTTTCTACATGTAAATTCTACAAACTCTAATGAGTTTTGGGGTCAGAGCTTGCCTTGACATTGTCAGTCCTTTCCAGGCATCCACCAGTTATTCTATGAAGTAGAACTTCTTCTGAAACCAAGATTGTTCCCTCTACTTACAACATATCTCTTAACTATTCTATTTTCCAGTAATGTAAAACTCTCATTCCCTTAATTAAATTTGTTGATTTTCTTATATTTTTTATGATATTGCTATATCTCTTTCTTTTTTTTCACCTGTGACTGACTAATGCCCAATTGACTAGGAGAATAACCTCCCTATCCCTTCAGTATATTACTTGAAAGATGCCTCTAAACCTTACATTGGCTTTGGCTAAAGGCTTAGCAATCAGTACTTAATAACCTAGTCATGTGGTCACCATTATCTCAAAGTCCTTTCCTTTACTAGTATGATTGCGTTTCATCACTATGACCTATAAGTCTTCTTGAAGTTATGTATCAGATACAGCATCTATCTAACTTATCTTTAACTATTTTAACAGTACACACATATTTTAAAACATCTTTCTTTGCGAAATGAATCATATTTTTGAGTTTTAATTATATATTGAATTTATATAATTTACTAGCTAACTTTCTAAGATTTATTCCACTTAACCTATATCATCATAAATGAAATTTATCATTTACTCTTTGCCAACTGATTTCTGTTGATTTTCTACTTTAGCAGAGCAGCTGTAAAAAATAACCAAATCAATAGTAGAGCTATAATGAAAACATGTAATTCAATTTTATTTGTGTCACCAAATCAAACAGATATGACTAAAAGATTAATTTGCTTTTCTATTTTCTGTATTCTTCATATTAAATGTAAGCACTATAAAGTGTGTTTATTTATATAACTCCCATACTCTTTCTTACACTTTGTAGAAAATATTGTTATGTAAATAAATGAAGATATACTGAACAGGATGTATCCACCTATTTATTGATCTCTGAGTTATAATGAGAGTATGAATATCTATATCTTGTCATTTAAATGGGTGACTCATGGTAATCATTAGTGTCAACAAGGAAATTGAGCTAAAACTGAAGCAAGATCTCTTCAGTACAAAGAGATAAAATATTTTAAAACAAAGTAAAGAATCATTACTATCCCTGTATTGCTTCAGCTATATCAAGCTCCACCAGTAAGTTTTATATCATACCGCATAAACGAATTCTGGGAAATAAATGTATTGTATAGCATCTACTAGACAGCATAACAGAACTGAATGAAAGAATATGCATAAGCATCATATGTATACAATAATGTGAACAAATGTTTCAAATTAACATCAATAATAAGGACTTATAAAGTTGTGTTTCAACATTCTAAAGCTACGCAATTTACTGAAGACCAAGGTGAAATGTCATTTTAAGTCATCATTTGAAGAGCCATGACTGTTTCACATACACTGGAGCTGTTAGAAGTTATAACCAGTTTCTCATGCTGTTTTTCAAATGAAACACTAGAGCAGGTTCTAGCAGGAAACTAACGGTGAGTCTCAATTGTCATTTGTTCTTGTAAACAACTTCTTTATCTCAAGATTCTGCCAATGACCCAAAGCTTTATTTGCAATGCTTCAAAAAAACAAAAAAAACAAAAAAGAAAACAAAAGTGCGGCAGCCACTTCATGGACACAAAAGGTCTACACACTGTCAATAACCCTTCTAAGTTCAAAAACTACCTCTTTAAAACATTACCAATCATCCTAATGACCATTAATTCATACTCAACATCAAAGCAATTCAATAAACATTTTACACTATTAAATTAGCAAACCTTTCTAGTCTCCATCAATATCACATCACAAGCTCAACCATGTTCTTAGCAACAAACTGAACTCATATTCCAAGGTAAAATCTATACCATTAAATAAAAGGACATTTCAAAACAAGCAATACTGCAGAGTTAGAGACTTTAAAAACAAATTAAATGGATCTGCTTCCTTCTCAAGTCCCAAACAGCTTCATCACAGCAACACCGATTCACAGAGCCAGCATTCAAAATAAAGGACCCTGAAAATCACTTACTGCATATCAAATAGCCTTTTCAAATTCACAGAAAGAGGGACATAGTGAGCTTCAACAAAACACCTGCAGTCAACTAAATGAGAACCACAAAACGGAAACATAAAATAAGTTCTCACACACTTTTCATCACTTAAATATTTATAATTATTAATCTCAATAAATCCAGAGCAACCATAATGCCGCATTTATTAATTCCAGATGAGGTGCTATATAGCCTGTCAAAGAGATATTCAGAATAAGCTGCTCCCATAACCATTCCATTTATCAAGTAATCAGCATCAAGTTATTAGTAAATTGCATCAAGTGATATAACAAAATACATAAATAACAGGAAGGCAAACAAGAAGCACAACTAGCAATGAGGATTAATCTAGGTTTAAAAATATGAATATATTACTATAGAACACTGCAACCATCACTAAGCACAACTCTAATAGTAGTAAAATAACATAACTACCTATGTAGTAACAAAATAAGAAGCTCACCTGGAAATCCAATTTCCTTTCCCCGACTTATGGGGTCATAATAACTGAATGCGTGTAGATTCAGGTAAAGGTTTTTATCTCTATATAAGACTCTTTTAATATTAAAAGGATTTGAAGAATGATATATTCTAGCTAGTACTTGTTGAATGATTGATTGTTAATCATTTTGAAGCTTCTTTTTAGGATCAAAGGTTTTCCAGGTGTTGTTGTCTGCAATTCTTTTAAGGCTAGTATTTGCCCATTCCATGTCTTCAATTCTTTCTATTATTTTTGTTATTTTTAATGAATGAGATGGCAGAGTCTGGATCTTCAAATATTTTATATCCACTTTGATGAAAGATTTTTAGTCTTGCAGGGAATAGCAAGTCGTTTTTTATTTGATTTTTCTTGACCTCTTAAATTAAAGACAGAAAGATTTTTCTTTTTGAAATCACAGTTGGAGAATAATCATTATCAAATCGAATGATTTTATCTTTTATTTTAATTGGTGATTTTACCCATGCTATCTTTAATACCATCTCTTTGTCATGAGAAGAGAGAAATTTCACAATGACAGATTTAGTGAAACTATTTTTGTTATTTTTAGCTGTTACCAAGGATCTATGTGCTCTTTCGATACCATATGAAAAAGCTTCTGGGAGTTCCAAAATTTCAGGTATCCATGAAGAGAGGAATTTCACCATATCATTTCCTTCTATGTTGTCAGGTAAGCCAAATATTCTTATGTTTCTTTGTGATCTGTTTTCAAGATCATCCACTTTTGATTGAAGGAGAGTGTTCTGTTTTAATAGAAATTCAATGTTATGCTCATTTTCTTGAGTTCTGCTGCCTATGTTATTCAGTGCTGTTTCTATTCCAGATATTTGCTTTTTTATGTTGAGTAAGGTCATCATGTATAAGATCCATTTGTTGAGTACATGTCTCCTTAAAGTTGTCTAATTTCATATCAATTTTATCTAACTTCATTGAAAGTTCTTGTAGGTTAGTCATTAAGGATTTAAGTACTTTTTTAAAAAGTGATTCTTGATGTGAAGTTTTGTTGAAGTTCCTGTTGTTCTGATGATGAAGATTCCTTAATAGTATCTGACAGGAAAATGTAATATTTATAAAAAATGTTTATATATTATCCTAATATATAGTCTAAAAAATTTGTTTAAAACAAAAAAAATCCAAAATTAGGATAGATATATTTTTAAAATCCTGTCAAAAAAGGTCTGAAAGACAGAGCTGATAAAAAAATGCTGCTGCACAGTGGACATCTTGGCCACACACACACCAAAACTTAGTTTTCAGATACAAATGTCTTTCCTATTGAACAAACTCTCAGTGCCCCAAGTAAAGAAAACATGCTCATCTAACTCTTTTTACTTTCTGTTAGTATATGATTTTGCATTTTTTCTACTCTGTATTCTCTGTAAAAGTGCATGCTTTTTCTATTGTTTTATTACATTATTTTTGCATTGCATACAGTGCTTTGTTGAGACAAGTCAGTGAAATGGGGAAAGAGGATTAACATCAAATACTTTAACTCTAGCTACAATATTTAAAACTGTAAACCCAGCGCAAACCATCTCAGTCCAAGTAATGCCTATTAATCAAAGGAGTCAGATTTCTCACATTTGAACACTAAACTACAGTTGTTACTTTGAAAAGAAGAATTAGCTCAGCTACATTTCCAAGCCTGTCATTTAAATATTTCCTAAAATGCTGTAACAAAGATGGCCACTAATGAAAATCAAAGCAAGCAAAGTAATTAAATATGCAGATTGATGCTAACAGTGAAAAGTAGGCAGCCACAATGTTGTAAACTGATTAGAGAGAAAACCACAGTAAATGTCCCCCTCATCATAAGGATTTCTTTCTGTTTCTCTAAAAATTTCATCAGGAAGGTGAAGGCATTGGCTGTAAGAGAAAATCATGAGAATCATGGCAGCCTCTTTACAGGCCATTTTGGCATATAACAAATTTGTAAATAATAATAACCACTTTCTTTGATACAGAGATATTAGTAATGCAGAAAAGATTTCCTAAAAATATATTTTACATTTTTTTGGGTATGCTTTTCCTTTAAATACATTTTGTATGAGTTATTGATAAAGATGAATTAAGGGGAGAACTGTTAAAGAAAAAGGTATGAAAATACAAGTATCAAGCAACTAACAAAATGGATTTCTGTACTTCAGAATAAAAAAAAATGTTTGTATTTTCTGAAGCATGAAAATAGCAAGTATATGTTGCCATCTCATTAAAGCTCATAGTGCTGCTGTATGAAACAAAGACATATTAAGAAAATATTCCTTGTTTAAAAGAATCAGTTAAATTGTTTGTCCTTGTTTTGTTACATGTTATATAATGAATGCAGCCTTGTTTGTGTGAAAAAGAGATTACTGCACAGATGAAGTTATAAGAAAATGCAGAGATGTAGCAGCACGGAAAGGTTTCAAATAATGATTTTAACATTCTACTGTCACTTAAGGATGTGAATTACAATTAAAAGTAATTCTCTTCCTCCCTGCATCCTCCCCCTCCTCCCACCCCCCACTCTCCCCTACTTACACCCTCACTATACATCTCTCTGCTCCCTCTCTCATTCCTCACCCTCTCACTCTTATCCCCACCTCTCCTCCTCCTCCTCAACTCCTCTTACACTCTCTCCACATCTCACATCCATCAACCTACTCTACTATACCCATCATCCACGGCTCTCTGTCCTCATCATAGTCCACCTGTCTCTCTTGTCTGCAATCTGTCAAGGACTCAGAGCTGATCTGCATATAAGCGATCCACCCTCCAATCCCGGATCCATCGCTCCCACTCCAGTCTCACCATCTCACTGTCACCACACTTATCCACCACCTTCACTCTACCCACTTCTATATCACTCCCGACTACTACGCATCTGCAATACCACCTCACACTCTCAACATACCTTCTAGGCTATTCTTTCTCAGAGTCATGCAAGGCGCAATGCCCTTCATGCAACTTCTGACCTTCTCTGTATTTCTCCATCAACACTCAGAGCAACATTGCTGCTTTCATGGCGCCTCTGAAACCATGCAGTCACATACTCTCTATCCTATCTCTTCACCCCTTCTTCCACTACTCTTCCACAACTTCCTACTCAGTTTTTTATCCTTTATAGTTCCGCGCTGCCTGCACATCACCCCTCATTCTAAAGATAGAATCACCAAAACACTTTTCTCCACTCCTGGGCAATCCTCTGACTTTCTCTGACTCATTAAAATTTCTAGTCAAATTATTGCCAAAACTCTCTACAGCACCTCCAAAGCACCTCCATGCTTCCATTGGTATATGCCAATCTGGGCCAACTTCATCACCATTCTTCATCTTTCTACTTCCTCCCTACTTCCTCCTTGCTAACTTGTTTCACTTCTATCCCCACATCATCCAACCTTCTCTCTCTTCTCTTCTCTTCATTCTCTTCATTCAAAAGCCTCTCAAACATTCTACTCTCCCACTCTCCTCTCTTCCTCTCTCTCTTTCTTTTATCCTTTATCCTATCCTTTACCTTACATCTTTCCCAGCTTCCCAGCCTCTGTCCCTCTAAGCTAATTGTACCTTTTCTCCCTCTTTAGTGTCCAATCTCTCATTTTCTCCATATGCCCTGCCCCTCCTCTTATTTTGCCCTCTCTCTTTGCCATGCGCCTCATCTCCTTATACTCATGTCTACTTTCTTCATCTCTTTGACAATCCCACTTCCAAAATATTTTGTTTTCATATGCTTAAACTCTGTAGTTCTGCCATGTTAGTTAGATTACTTTACATTTATGATAGACTTCACTTTAGGTTGCCAATCAATACTGAACAATAAATGTTTTGGGTTAAACTGCTTTCATGTCTTAGTGGATTTACTGAAAATGGATGGTAATAAGGAACCTCTTAACACTTATATTAATTATATAGGTTACTAGACAGATGTGCTGCAGGGTGTTGCTGTGTTCAATCCGAGTTTTCCTTTAATGCACTGCAGAGTGAGCTTTGTGCTGTACCTCTTCATGGTCTTTAAACATCAGAATCAGTGTAATGCATACCTATTAGGTATTCATCCTGGTACTCAATTATGAGCAAATTATCATGGAATCATAATTAACTGTGCCTTTTTAGTTGAATAATTAAATGATTAGTACATAAGTGAACCGCTGCCTCACATAAATAATTCCAAGTCTCCTTTAATGCAAACACTAGGAATTGCCAACAACTGTCATAGAGGCCACATTGTTCATATAACTGGTCATTAATACAAGTGCTGACATGATCCTTTTCATTTTATAAGCATGCAGTTAAGTCACTTAAAGGAGAACTGTACCCATAGACTCAGAAAACATGTTTATTTCATCATGGTTTGGTGTTTCCTACATTTCAACACCACTCTGGGACTATTTACAGGTTTTTAAATATTTTTATACATAATTTCTGAATATGACCACATGGAGTCTGGCATCTTGAAAAACTTCTGATTGTTTAGTCTGTCCCATAATGCAGTGCTTGGCTGTAAAAACGTATGTCATATATGCCTATTTCTTCCTGAAGCTCCTGTCACTGCATTGATTTTACATGCATACACTGCTATCTTTCAGTCAGTTAGTTTTAATGTAACATTTCATGCCATTCAGTGACTACTTAAAACACAAACAGTGCAAATGCCACAGAACAAACTTTCAAAGTGCTTTTGCTGCTGCTTCTTTTTAGAATGGCCAATCTGCAGTGTTTTGTAAAGCCTGAATTGTACTACTTTCACTCATCTCCCATCCCACTTTACACCTAACTTCCCTAGCTGTCAAAGTGATAAGGGTAATTTGAGCTGTTACCACCTATGATTGACAGTCCACAACAGGAGACTTGATTCATGTACTGTTTCCTTATTCTAGCCTTTACTTTCTATATGGGTAGGGAAGGGACCAGGCAGCTGTGACATCACAGCATGGGTGGGCTTTTAGGAAGGTCAAAGAAATGTCAGTTTGGGGAAGAAATTGGACAGAAAGCTACCTGTGTTCATAGGTATTGAAGGCATCAATGAATTGTAGACTGCAGCAAGCTTTATCATGGCGGGACAACATTTATTTGAAAGTGAAACCACCATGCTGCCACAGGGGTCAGCGTTGGGCCCCATATTGTTTGGTATATAGTTCACAGAAGTTCAGGTCAAAACTAAGGGGTTGTGTATGACTAATTTTGCAGACAATTGCAAACTGGGTGCAATTATTGAATCCCCAAATGATGTTAGTATACTCCAGGAGGGTCTTACACAAACCAATGACTGGTGTCTTAGTTACAATCTCATACTGACTGTAAAAACATGCATCATCATTCCCTTCAGCACAAACAATGTCCTTTCACACTATCAAATCAAAAACAATATCCTAAGTACACACGGAGTAGTAAGGGACCTGGGATCACAAGTTGACTGCAACCTTAACTTCGGCTACCATATGTTTACTCTAGTATGGAAGGCTTTCCATGTATCACACTTGACTGGTAAAGGCATCACCTCAAGAGCAAAACAGATTATAGCCCTTCTATACTCAGCACTAATCCATCCCATAATTGAGTATAATACCCCATTCAGCATATACCATACAAAGCACCTGCAGCAATTGGAGACACCTCAGAGGTTTCTAACAAAGAAGTTCAAGGGACTCCAGCATGTGCTTTACACAGATCATCTAAAGTCCTTGTCACTATACTCTATCGTATAGACTTCTTAGGGGAGACATATGCCTGGCTTACAGAGCAATCTCAAACCCAAACCTAATGAACTTGCTGCATATCTGTAAATCATATGGGACTAGGGCTGGCTCCCCATTTCGGGGACCTAAATATGGCCTGCGACTTAAATAGGACATGATGGAGGGACAGATTTATGTCCCAGTGACTGCCAAGTCTTTGGAAAAGACTAGCTATTCATGTTAAACAATGCACCTCTATGACACTGTTCAAGAGGAACTTGGACAAGTAGATGGGGCACAGTTAAATCTTGCTGGGTATAGTGCACACAACCCTCCTGGACATGGGCAGCCATTACTAAATGCAATCTTGGGTACTGACTAGCATTTCTCCGGTGTTACATTGGGATTAAACAGCTAAGCTTGAAATGACTTCCTGGTCGATAGCCTATTAATCTTCTATGATCCTAAAGGTATATCATGCAGGTCTATGGAAATTACTGAAGTGTACTTATCCACTCCTTCCTTATCAGATTCACAGTCAATTATAATGCCCCATTTGGCATGAATCTATTCAGACATTTTGCTGAAGTAGAAAAAACACAACACTTCTTCACCACTTCTCTGAAGTACAGGCTAACACAGAAGGCCTCTGGCTGATGAAGTTCGCAGATGACTCCAAACTAGGAGCCATGGTCAAGTCTCCAAATGATGTGGACATTCTACAGAAGGGCCTCACTGAGACAGATGCCTGGTGTCAGAGCCATGGCCTCAAGCTCAATGCCAAAAAGTGCAGTGTCATCCCCTTTGGTAAAAACTCTGTACCCATGAACTACCACATAGGCAGCAATCTACTTAACACCGAATGTGTGATAAGAGACCTTAGGATCCAGGTGGACAGTAGTCTCTCCTTTGATAGTCACATCGCCACAGTAGTCAGGAAGCCCTTCTACGTGGCACACCTCATCATAAAAGGGTTCTCATCCAGGAAAAAAGAGGTCATTCTTCCCCTCTACTCATCACTCATTAGACCCATTATAGAGTACAACGCCCCTTTTGGAATGTACATCGTAAGACATCTGCAGCAGCTGGAAAAGCCACAGAAGTGCCTCACAAAGAGGATTACTGGCCTCAAACAAATGCCCTACACTGACCGCCTCAAAAAACTCCAGCTTTACTCAATAGCATATCGCCTATTCCGAGGTGATCTCTGCCTAACATATAAAGCTATGTCAAACCCAGAGTTGTTGGACATGCTACACCTAAAGAAATCCAATCCCTCCAAGCTACATGCTCTAGGGACCTAAACCTTGTCACCACAATAAACAGGACATGCTGGAGGGATAGATTCCTGTCCCAGAGACTTCCTATACTCTGGAACAAGCTACCCATGTATATCAAGCAAAGTTCTTCATTAGCACTCTTCAAGAAAAATCTTGATGAGTGGATGGGAAATAGGAAATACTCCCTGGGGATCACTTCTGTGTCTCTGCCAGACAGTGGCACAGGAAAATAACTTTCTTGGGTGGCGTAAGCTATGGTACCTTGCTGGCTCGGCTTACGTAGGCCCTTGGGCCGATAGCCTAGTACCTACCTATGAACCAAGAAAATATCATATATGAGCAATATATGTAATACATAGGATCTAAATGTCCTACCACGGTACACCATTTCCCACAGATTTCTACATGTGAGCTCTGCTTTATTTACAAGACTACAGTCATGCTTGACCTTTTAGAAGTCTATAAATCAGGCAACACCACCATTATCCATTCTATGGAGCTATATCTATGTAGTAATATTAATAAAATTTATTGGTTGGATAGATATCTCTCGAGAGGATCACTGACCGTGGAATAAGTTCCCTCTCTATAGCAGATAGAGCAGCACCCTAACACTCTCTAAATCAGACCTAGATGAGAGAATGCACATCTGTAATTACACCTTCTGGCCTAGATCCTCATACTTTATTGAAAGTGGAAGCAAGCAGTGGGAATAAGAATGTCTAGGCTCCTAAGGGACTACTTAACTGATAATCCAGTATACACCTGTCAACCTATGAATGTGTATATTTAAAATATTAATAAAAATGATTTACAAAAAAAAATGAGAAAGAATCTTGCGTGAGTTATTAATTACTTTACTCACAATGGTGCTCTCAAGTAATTTAGTAATAGCTCTCTGTAAATGCAACCCAGAGGCCTACTGATCTCACAAGTTCTGTATTTTGAATGAAGTTTGTATGCAAAAATGTTATAATAATGTTTACACTGTTCTACTTAAATACTTTTTTCTTGTCTTTGTGCCTTTGATTTGAGTGATAGCAAGAAAGGCTCCTTCACCAACTCACCATCCAAGGAGGTAACAAATAAAGAAATAAAAATCTGTCCTTGCAGTCAAGAGGCAGTGCCTAATACCCAAATGGATACTCTAACCATAAGATGGAAGATGCTTTATAAGATCCCTGGTGGTCTGCTGCTTAGGATTTGGCACTCTCATTCCCCAGAACCTGGGTTCATTTCCTAGTCAGTGGATTTAAATGGATTTGGGTTGGGATTTGGCATAGTGGTTAAGGTGTATACCTCACAGACACAAGGTACAGGATTTGATTCTCCCCATTGAGGTAAACTGGCTAGGTTTAAAAAGATAGCCACAAGGGCAAAAAGCCTAGTACCTACCTATGAACCACATAAAGCAAAACATGAACAAGTAGTGGAATGGAGAGGATCTTACAGATGTTTTAGCTCAGAGAGATCTGAGTTAGGAAAGTGACGTGTTATATAATGTTCATTTTTAAGTGCTGAAATATGTCTTTGTTATGAAAGCTGATGCTTGTTATTAAAACCACTGTTGCTATAAAAATGTGCAAAGGTGATCAGAAATGTAGTCACATGTATTTAAATGGAACAGTAAAAGCCCTTTAAAGATGCATTACAATAACTCATGGAAGAAATATGTTCATAGGTTCATAGGTTCATAGGTTTATACTAGGCTCTGCCCTAAGGCATTTATAAGCCTAGCCCAAAGTTTTGTGGCTTACGCCACCCCTTATATGAAAAAATACTGTACCCATTAGTTTGTTGTGCCTCTATCCAGCAGTGACACAGAGATGATTCCCAGGGTAAGCCTACGATCTCCCATCCACAGGTCAAGATTTCTCTTGAACACAGCCAGCGAGGTGCTCTGCCTCACATGGACCGGGATTTTATTTCACAGCATAGGGAGTCTCTGAGTGATAAATCTATCCCTCCAGCACATCCTATTTATATCCGTGCTAAGGTTTAAGTCGCTTGCTCTAGTGGTTTTGTTGGATTTGGATTTTTTGAGGTGGAGCATGTCCATTAATTCCGGGTTGGACATGGCCTTGTATGTCAGGCACATGTCACCTCTGAGCAGACGGTATGTGACTGAATAGAGCTGGAGTTTCTTCAATCTGGCAGCATATGACAGATTTTGGAGTCCCTTTATCCTTTTGGTGAGGAACTTTTGGGGTCTCTCCAATTGCTGCAGATGTTGGGTGAGATATATCCCGAATGGGGCATTGTACTCGATCATTGGTCTGATAAGTGAAGAGTACAGGGGAACAATGACCTCACTAGATCTGGATGTGAATCCCTTCATGATCAGGTGGGCAATGTAGAAGGTCTTTCTAACCACTTTAGCAACGTGAGTGTCAAAGAAAGGCCACTGTCAACCTGGGTCCCCAGGTCCCTGATAACCTCTTCTGTGCTTAGTGGATTGCCACCTATATGGTAGCTTGGGGTTACCTTGTTTTTCCTGAAGGGTATGACTATACATTTTTTGGTGTTTAACTTCAGGCCATGGCTCTGGCACCAGCTATCTGTTTCCATGAGTCCCTTCTGAAGGATATCCGTGTCCAATGCACTTTCCACTATGGTGCCCAGTTTGCAGTCGCCTGCAAACTTTGTCAGCCAAAGTCCTCCCATGTTGGCCTGTACTTCTGAGAAGTAGATGCCGAACAATAGGGGGCCAAGGACCGAGCCCTGTGGGACACCACTTGTGACTGGCTTGGAGTCTGACATAGTGCCAGCAACTCTAACCCTGTGGGTTCTGTCCTTAAGCCAGTTTGCAACCCATCTTGTGACATATGGGTTTACATTTAAGCTGGTAAGTTTTTCTACAATACCCGAGTGGGGTATTGTGTCGAAAGCCTTTGCAAGGTCAAGGTAGGCTGTATGGACTGCCTTTTCCTCATCAATGGCCTTGGTGACTGTTTTGAAGAAGTTGACCAAGTTCAAAAGGCATGATCTGCCCTTGACGAAGCCAAACTGGGTCGGGTCCAATGTCTGCAAGTCCCCTATATCTTTGTTTATGAGCTCCATTATGATCCTCTCCATAGCTTTGCAGACTAGACTTGTTAAGCTTATGGGGCGGTAATTACCAGGGTCCATAGAGGCACCGCCTTTGTGGAGTGGGACCACAGTTGCCGCACGCCACCCTTGGGCATGTATCCTGTGGTAAGGCTGAGATTAAACAGCTGCCTTATGTGAGGGTTTAATTCCTCATTTAGCTCATGTAGCAGACAGCCGGGGACACCATCCGGTCCCATTGATGCTGTGTTTTTAGCTTTAGAGAGAGCAGCTTTCACCTGTGCATTTGAGATGTCTGGGAGGCTACACTCCGCTAGGATAGTTATCTCTCCTTTAGGGGGGAGAGGGGGGTGAAGTTTGCACTGAACCTGTCTGCCAGTATGTTGGCAATGTCTGTGGGCTCAGTGATTTTTGTATCATTTTGGACTAATTCTGAGCATATCTGGGAGTTTCCACCCAGGTTCCTAACATAGCTGAAAAAGGCCTTATGATTGTCCTTTGAATCCATGGCAATTTTTCTCTCAAAATTGGCCTTAGTTGATTTTATGAGTGCTCGATTTTTTACTAATAATGATCAGGGGTGACTTCCCTTTTATGGATTTTGTTCTATCATGTAATAGCTTTCTCCTCTTATTGTAAAGTTTGTTAATGGCTGGGGCCCACCAGACTGGACGCTTGCCCTTTGTGGAAAGAGTCTTGGTTTTATTTGGGATTGCCTGATCCATGCAGTCCTTTAGGTGTTCATAGAAGGCATTTGTAAGGGCTTCGCAGCTTGGGTTGTGGTTTCCACTGGCTCAGGGGCCTTGAAGGATACCACACCAGTCTTGAGTAGTGTGAAGTTTGCTTTAGAGAAGTTCTTCACTGTGGTCTTTTTGTTTGGGGTGGGGGCGGATGTGGATTTCCAGTGAGATTAGTTTATGATCAGATCTCACCAATGAGGGATATACTTCGTGTGGAGCATTTTGTCCCCATGTTTGTGATAATGAGATCTAGTATATTTTCTCCTCTCGTGGGAATAGTGACTAGCTGTTCCATGGCATTTGAATTTATGAACTCCAGGAACCATTGGGCTAGAAAGTTAGGGCTTGAGTAATGTTCCCAGTCTATATTCGGGTAGTTGAAGTCCCCCAATATGATGGTGTTTGGAGATACATTTATACCCTCCAGTGTCTTCAGGAAGGCTGTGTGGGGTTCCTGAGTTTGAGAGGGTGGCCTGTAGCATGCTACAATTTGTAGAGCAGTTTTGCCTATGGTTAGTTGCACCTGGATGGTTTCCGAAGCTTCGTGCGTTGCCACCAACCTGGAGGTGTGGGTATCCTTTATGAATATGGATACACCCCCCCTTTTGTGGTTTTGAGGCCGGAACGCATGATATGAGGTAAAACCTAATAGTGCCAGGGTGCTCTCAGGAGCCTTGAACCAGGTTTCAGTTACAGCACAGACATCGATGTTCTCCATACTGAGAAGGGCCTCGAGTGCATGCATTTTGAGATTTAGACTTCTGGCATTGAGCAGCTTACCCTCAGTTTCTTCCCATTTTTGTTTTCTAGGGTGGCAGGTTTAGAATTTGAGCCTTGCCTAAAAAAGGCACTATGGGGGTGGCAAGAGCCTTAGCCAATATCCGGAATCCCAGGGGTGACAGGTGCAAGCTGTCCCCTGCGAAGCAGCGTGGCTTGTCAAGCATGTCATCCCAGGCAGACAGACACTGGATCCCCTTTGAATGACACCAGACATTAAGCCAATTGTTAAAGCTGATCATCTTGTCTCTATATTGTGGCCTCATTCTTGGTGAAGGAAGGATACTGCTCAGGGTCAGGGTCATACCTGCCTGGGCTACATAATCAGAGAGCTCCTCTATGTCTCTTTTCATGTAGTCCAGGGAGGTACGTCTCAGGTCGTTCACACCAGCATGGACAATGACTGTGTCATATTTGTACTTGCTGTGGAGTGACCCGAGTGCTTGTGTTATGTGGCGGATTCTAGCGCCGATAGGCAGCTTACTGTGACCCTCTCCTTGTTCAGCCTGGTGAGTGGGACGCCAGTGTGTCTGACTATGGAGTCACCTATGACAAGTATGTTTGGTGTTGTATTTGGCCTTAAGGGCTGTGACTGCTTTGCACACTGATTTTGTGGTTTATGTGTTGCTTGTGGGGTGTCTTGAGGTAGCAGTTGTTTGGGTGTCTGCTTTGGAGGCCTCTGCTGTTTAGGTAAATTTTACTCAGAGCCTCCGAGTATGTCTTTGTGTGTTTATGTGTTTGATTCAGTGGTGTGGTAGCATTATGTGAGGCTGGTTTTGTGGTGTGTGTAGTTGCCTTCTCCTCCTGTCTGGTCTTGCCAGTCCTGAGTTGAGAGAGCTCAGCCTCCAGTTTGGCTAAATAGCTGCATCTCTCGCAAGTATTTGTGTTATGTGGGAGGAGGAGAGGTTGTCTGTGTACATGAGGCAGTTATAACATTGCCTCAAGATTCCCAGATTCACCAGCTGGACCGGAGAGGAGATTGACAACTGAACTTTGGACATGCTAGAATAATATTGGGAATTCCTTAATAATTGAAAACAAGGGCCAGTGGGGAGTGAGGGTGTAGTGCTTTTAATTTTTAGTGCTGACTTATATAATTGCTTTAGTGAGCAAGTGCCAGGTAACTTGAGTGCAATGTGTTACAAGTAACTAAATGCAAAACGACAAACAGTAACTTTCTTTCAAGTGAAACAAGGAAATAAGAACAGTAAGCAATGCAGATATTACTAGTGATCCACAGAAGCGCTGAGAAGCCACGTATTAGGTGGAATTAGCGTTCCAGGAAATAACAAGCAAACAAACAACAAGCATATAAACAAAGCTAGATTCAGCAGGCCTGGATCTAGTCTATGCTACAGCAAACAAGGTGTACCAATTTCAGTAAGATACAGTTCAAATATTCAGGCACTATAAACCTTTAACCAGAAATTCCCAGCTCAGAAGGGCAGAGTCCAGCCTCTTCTCCCACAAGAGTGCAGACCACGAACCTTCTTAATGTAAAATAACTGGCCTGAAGCCCAAGTGCTTAAACCAGAACTAATACACTTGGACACTGGGCTCTCAATCAGCAGTTCCCAACTTAGAAGGATGAAAGCTACCTGTCCTGCCACCACAGTGCTTGCCACAAACCTTCCTAATGTAAAACAACTGGTCTGAAGCCCAAGTGCTTAATCCAAAAGACTTAGAATGATAGCTACACTTTAATCAAGTTACAACCAAGCAGTAATAAATACAATTGAATACTTTAGAGAATGTCTGGATTAGTGCTCAAGTTACACAAACAAAGCTAGATCCAGCAGGCCCGAATCCAGTCTATGCCACAGCAAACAAGGCGCACCAACTTCAGTAAGAAGCAGTTCAGATATGCATGCACTATAAGCCTGTAACCAGAAATTCCCAGCTCAGAAGGGCAGAGTCCAGCCTCTCCTCCCACAAGAGTGCAGACCACGAACCCTCTTAATGTAAAATAACTGGCCTGAAAGCCCAAGTGCTTAAACCAGAATTAATACACTTTTAGAATAACAGACACTGAGCCCTCAATCAGCAGTTCCCAACCTAGAAGGATGTAAGCTATCTGTTCTGCCACAACAGTGCAGACCACAAACCCTCTCAGTGCAAAACAACTGGTCCGAAGCCCAAGTGTTTAAACCAAAAGGCTTAGAATGAGTTACACCAAGCAGTAATAAATACAACTGAGTATTTTTAAGATGATGCAAAAGTAAAATGAAGTAGGTAGAAACACGAGTACAGTAAAAGCAGATGAAATTTTTTTTTTTTTTTTTTTTAATCTGAACAAGTGCTGAGATCAAAGAAACAGATTTGAGTGCTGAAACTAGAAAACTGGCTAGTTATAAGAAAAAAAAACAAGCTAGAAGGCTTCCCTCAAACACAGAAGGGCTTGGGGGCTCAGAAGCCTACAAATAGTCTTTACCACTTAACAGGAAAGTCAGGAAATAAGCTTTATTTATTTATTTATTTTTTTTTTGTCTGTTTCCCAGATGCTCTCTTTGTACACAGTAGGAGTGCCTGAAATCAGAATATGACCTCACTGCACTCAGTTGAGTGAGCAAATGAGATGGGCCCAGAGGCAGGCTGAGGGGCGGGCAGTTTCAAGGCCACTAAGATTAACACCAAAACAAAAACAGGGAGGGTAGGTGGGAATAACTTAAGAGCAGAGTTAAAACTGCCAGTTCAGTTAAATATTCCTTCAACACAGTTTAAATCAAATTAAATACTGTATTTTTTTAAAAAAAATTTGAGGGGAAAAAAACATGTCAAACTCCCTTGCTTTTTCTCATGAAGCCATTCATACTGGAAAGAACACAGTGATAATAACTATACTCAGTGACGAGGGAATTCTGAAGAATGTCAATTTGATCATCTAGTAAAGAAGACATTCAAAATTTTTACAAAACTCAAGAACCTGAAAATAAATGTAATTCCTTTCTGGCAGCTGGGATACCTTATTTATTACATTTGCTAAGAAGGAAGAATGCAAATGATACCGATTTGTTTTCAGCTGTCACCTGGGATCTTTACCTTGATTAGTGGTTTATCTAGAGAGCCAAAGTATGCAAGTAGGAGTTTTTTGTTTGCAGTTTATTCCAATAAACACTACACCATGTTATCGGGCAACTCCCTACACAAAAAAGAGTTGAAATTCAATTCCAGGGTGACAGAATTTATACAGAAGAATAACAATAAACTTGTATTCAGCCATAAAACATGTTCTGACTGGAAATTGTGGGAAGAGTCACCACGGATTAAGTCATTTAAGGAAAGATGAAACATAACACCTCAGTGATATATGAATGTAAAAGCCAATCTGCAGCTATAGCCATATACTTTAATTAAAGCTTTGTTTTTATGCTTTTGTTGCAGGCAGTTCAGGGAATGCAGATTTTATTTCTTCTGTCACATACACAAATAGAATACCTAATTATAAAAACACTGTAACTCCCTTGTTCTCCAGTTTGCGAAGCATCATTTGGCTGTAAGATGAAACTTTATTGGTCATTCATATAGACAAAACTGCTGAAATATAAATGCAGAGATGAGTTATGACCCCTTAGTATAACCTGCAGAGTCTCTCCCTTTTCTTCCATTAGTGCACCTGGAAAGAGGGCTTGTTTTGTTTTGTTTACTGTAGGTACCATGTGTGAAAATAATAACTTGACAGGCACACACATTTGTTTATTTATTGTTCCTGTGAATACAGACATACACACACACGTGTATATATACACACACACACACACACACACACACACACACACACACACACACACACACATATATATATATATATATATATATATATATATATATATATATATGTAAAACTTCAAGCAAGGGCTGGTGTACTGTGGGAAATGATATTTTTGTGCTCTGTCTTTCTCATTAACTTGTCCCCTTGGGCATGTACTGGATTACAGATACTTGCAAATATAAAAGCTTTCTCATGTGACAAGCTGGAGGGGGCAGTTCCACTGCTTTTAATTTTAATCACTGGTTTATCTTTATATGTGCATTATCAAAGGCCAGTGTACCACAGCAAGCTGCCCTCCCCCAGAAAACTAAGCTAATCAATGCAAATTATTTCCTCCTTGACCCATATAGCCACTAGGTGTTCAAACTATCAAATAAACTTAGAGCATGTGGATGTTTAGCTGAATACCTTTGTCATGCCTATAGGCTTCCCTCAAATTAAGTAATTAGTAGATATCTATAACTTAATAGATCACAACTACTGGCACAGTCACAAGGGCCAGGTAAATGTATTAAATGTGTGTGTTTTTGTGTGTGTGTGTGTGTGTGTGTGTGTGTGTGTGTGTGTGTGTGTGTGTGTGTGTGTGTGTGTGTGTGTGTGTGTGTGTGTGTGTGTGTGCGTGTGTGTGTGTATATGTGTGTGTGTGTGTGTGGGGGGGGGCTTAGTTCATACATGGCATGCATATGTGCACATGTGAGGTCATGCTTCTTTTCGTATAAGTATTCATATTCTTGAGATCAGTCACAGTATCTTCTGCTGGCTAAATTCTGGCCTTTATCTGATATACTTTGCATTCTGCAGCTGGTCAAAATACTATGGACTCCAAAAAGTGACCAGGTCAATATTACAAGCAGCAACAGAGACTCACACTGCCAGTATATTGTAATTTCTCTTTGTGTTTTTGAGATTAAGCAGGTTAGGAGTCAGTGAACAGCAATCTAAACTGTAATTCTATAATGCTGCCGACATCCATGTACTGTATCCATCTAGACATATTTATGAACTGTGTGCACTTTAAACAGTCCATTTCTCTCTTTGTAGCTGCCCTGTGCAAGTTTTTATGCCTTTAATGTTTTAATAACGTTTTGCATACCTTTGCATTCACAGAGTCTGATGTGGAGCCCTGACCCTGACATTCCTTCATTGTCTTGTTGCAAGTAGGTGATGGCTTGGTGAGCTTAGCAAAACATTCTAAGTGCTTTGCTATTCAGAAGGGCTGTATGCAGTGTCGTCTTTCTGAATTACATTTAATAGAATCAGATGAGCTCAGTGCCATCTTTTCAAATCCCAGTCAGTGGCTGTAGCCAGAGGGTAAAAAGGGGTACAAGTAATGTTATAATTTGACAACAAAACCTGTTTTCTAGTATAAGCAGAGGTGTCATACATTTGGTAGGTTGCACTCAAACATGCAGTACAATCACCTGCTGAAGACTATAAAAGCTGGTAGATCTGGCAAAAGTAGCTGTAGTCCTTGTACATTATTTAGTATTCTGAAGGAATACAGACCACAGTGCCCCAAATCTCCACTAACACCTTGAATCTGGATGTACTATACAGAGGTGAAGAAAGGAATGATTTTACTTGCTACACAGTGTCAGAAAACAACTCATTTTCTTGTAAGAGAATATAGAAAAGGTAAGCTTTCTTTTGGTTTGGGGGGGGGGTCAAATATATATTTTTGAGACATCCTACAAGAAAAAGGTAATATGGTACACAGACAGTGTATATGTTAAGTTGATTCATATTCCTGAGTCTGAATGAGCAGTGGCTAATTTATTTATTATTATTATATCTTATTTTAATAACTTCAAGATCAAATATGCTATAGGTGTATTTTTATAAAAGAAACTTTACTTAGAAGTATGCATATTTGTTTAACATACGGTATATTTGCAGTTCAAAAACAGTGACATCATTAATGTTCTTACATTCTCAAACGTGCCACCGATGTCTTCATATTTGCAAGTTGAAATAGATTTAGTTGTGTGCCAAAGGCATTTTTCTGTAGTGATAGTTGCAGTATGACACAACTAAAGGGATTTTATTTAGCTAATGAAACAACTGGATTTAATGGTGATTTTTATAAGTAGTATTTACGTGTTGTAATCAAGTCCAAGTTCTTAAAACTGAATCGTAAAGTAAAACTGGGAAAAGTGAGTTTAACTGTATAAGAGACTGGGCATATGGGGGACCTTGCTTAGTTTGCCTGCAGTTGTGGTAAAGTAGTTGCTAAAGCCTGTGCAGTCGAAGATCTGCTGAAAAGCATCATGACCATCTCCTCATCTGGTGTTGAATAGTTTGCTGTTGTTTTTGTAGAAAGTTACTGTGAAGATCTGTAAACTATTTTATGTTTCCTTCCCTAATGAGTATAGCACATTAATTTCTTAATGACTTGTATAGATATATCAAAATTTTATCCAAACAATTTGAAGATCAGTAAGGGCCTGTATCTGCCCCCGTTGCCTTTTCAAAATCAGGGGTTATCAATGATATGGAGAGAGGTTCTACTTTTGTTTCCCATCCAGAAGCATAGGTGTTCATTCACTTATGGAATGTCTTATTAAAAAAAAAAAACAAGGTCTGCTGTTTTATTTATTTTGTGTGATCAACAGAAAAGAATCATTAAGTATTGATGAGGTAAGTTCCATTTTCTCTGGATAACGAATTACTTCAAGCTTGAGGTCTGTATAATTTGGGCCTGATAGATAAAAACTTGGAAAACCCCATCAAGTAATGAGAGATACATAATCACTTCATCACTGCCTTCTATTATGCCACCTGTGTGGAAGTTAAATGGATTCCTAGTGGACGTACCATCCAAAATTCACAGCTGTCCCCTTTAGTATAGTCAGCACAGAAGGCAGATGTTTTTGTGAGTTAACACAAATAGTAATGTTTAAGACTGTCTTTATGGTCCAAATCATAAGAATGTAATATAAAATTTCCAGTTAGTACAAGATCAGCATATGTACAGTATTTATTTATGTTTTGATTACTGTTTTATCCATTTGTGTTGAGTCCAATTTTTAATGGATTCCTGGAAATAAAAGCTCTACATAAAGATTATAGATGTAAAGGAGACAAAGTTAGTGAAGGGTAACAAAAGATAAAAAAGGGCATTCAGATCTTATAAAACTCCAGGACCATGGTATATAAAAAATATTCAACACAAGTAGCACAGAGATAAAAGAGAAAGCAACAGTATACCCATTATAATTATGAATTGTAATAATAATATTAATATGGTTTGCAATGAGGTTATAACAAAAATAAACATGACAGCCAAGTCTATGGGAGTAGGGACAACCTTACAGTTACAGGAAAACAATACAACAGTTCAAAAAACTATCATACCATACTGACCAGATGGATAGTTAGGTTAATGTAATATTCACTGAAATCATTGACAGAAATTCAATCTGTTATGGGATACTTTCTTGGCATGTACATTTCATCAAGCAGGAGAAATGATGGTAAAGTGCTTTTTTTAAAGGCATGCAGATATCTGGAACTTCTATCTTTTGGGAAAAGATGGTTCGAAGTACAACATACAGTTTTTTTTAAATTGTACACCATCAAGGGGTTTGAAGTGCCTTGCTCCTTTTATGCAGTGGTTATCTGCTGATTTCTGTTTTCTGGATGGCGTATTCCATTTAGTGAACTGATGGAGTGGAAGTTCAGGCATGTGATCCAGAAAGCAGTATGCAAATTTCAGTAGGTGACAGTCAAGTTTGTACCAAAGGGAGGCCAAATTATGTGACATTAGAAGATCATTATTATGGGCCAGATTCCAGGTGTAATTAACTAACTTGTATGTCTGCCTTATTGATAGGCCTTACATAACTCATTTAAACTGAGGGCAACTCTTTTTGAATCTAGCCCAATGGGTCCTGGTTATACCATTGCAGATAAATTTAGCAGGTTTCTGTAGATTTGCTTCAGCTTAGTCATGAGGCTTGATGTTAGGTCTTAATGAATAAGTATTTAAAAATAATCTGGAGAATAGTAATAAGTCTCTCATAGCTGGCCTTAGGCATAGGCCAATTAGGCGGCCGCATAGGGAGCCGTTGTAGCAAGGGCACTTTTCCAGTATTTATCTGGTGTAGGTAGACCAGGATGGGTGCACCGGGTGGTGTTGTGGGGGGGGGGTGCCGTGGAGCCCTTTTGCCTAGGGCACCAGTTGACCTAAGGCCGCTACTGAAGTCTATGAGTTTGAACTTAGGAAAGGGGTAAGATGGAAGTACTTGTGGTGGGAACTTATGACAGCAGAACATTATTTGACAAATGTTGTTTCAGCAATGGGTGCTGTGCAAATATTTACTTTCATTTGTTTGTTTTTTGACTAAGACATCCTAATTAAGATTTAGAGTGGAGATACAGAAAATCTCCAGACATACAAGATAGTTTTACAATACAAAATTCCCAGAATCAAAAGAAATGTATGCCGACATAGGGATGTACAGTGAGCACTTTTGATAAGCAGAAGACAGTTATTTGTTTCAACAATAATTAAGCAAGACTTTAAGAAAATCATGCACACAGTAATAACATACTGACAACATTAGTTTGATTTTTGGTCCAGCATATATGAACTTAAGCAAGTACAGAAAAGCAGTGTAGTATATGTTTGTTGCAATGAACACAGATGGAAGTCCATGACACTGATAAATACAATAGATACAAACATATCAAATGTAAACCTGTTTTTATTATTTTATTATTATTTTCCTTTTTTGATAAATACCAAATAACACAGAAATAAGTGAGAGTGAAATGTGATTAAAAAATGCATATGAAAGTAACAGATAACATTTATAAACATAGTACAGTAGGTTACTATTGTAAATATGATACAGCAAAGACAAGCAAAGAATTTTGGGTTGGCTAATTTGATATTCAGCAGATATCTGAAAGGATGCACAGTAATTCATCAACCCAACTATGGTTGTATCGAATGGGAAAAAGATCAGTGGGGGGTGACGATCATCAGGTCTAGAGGAAAAACACCTAGAAGGCAATGTAAAATATCTTTCTGAGACTGTGTGATTCTGGGGTAAGGGAGAATTCCCTACTCCCAAAGTTACATGATCTCACTAAAAACAACTCTTACTGTTTCAGTAAATGGAGATTCAATTACATTTGTTTAAAGAATTCTACTGTGTCTAAAATCAGGTTAGCAACATCCATTGTTCTGCATCTAGAAAGAATAGGCAGGCATGGAAATAATTATGAATAAAATAGGTTAGGAGTCACTAACAGATATGGGGGGGGATTAACTGCCTGCTTTGATGATATCACTACAAGAACAATAAATCAATCGACGATACTTTGTCTCTCCATGAGCAGGCGCAGTACTAGTGAGAAGGGATATATCTTGCCCCAATCCTCCCAAATTTACTACTTCATGGGTGCAAGTGTCAGGATTTTTGCCTCTGACAATATTAACAAAGCCAGTCATGATCATTTCAGAGTTTAGGCTGTTCAAAAGCCATCTAATGCTATCCTTGATTACTGATTTTGTGTGTTACCAGGCAATAAGATTCCAGATAGTTATTATCAATTTCTTAAATCCAGTGGAGATATTTATTACCAGACATTCTCTACCTCCAGATGTAAGAGGTTATGTTGTCTTACAAGCAGAGTTAAGCCTTTTGATGGTGATAAGTGAAGCCACCCCCAACCATATCTGTAGTCGTGGTCCTGTCATATCTTAGTGCAGGTTGTCCAACTATGCACAAGCACCAAAACAAAACATTTCCCTACTAATTCCTTTAGCAGTATGTCCAAGCACCAAAATCTAACATTTCCACCACTAATCCCTTTAGCAATATGTACAGATATGCATAAGCACCAAAATGAAACATTTCTCCACCAATCCCTTCAACAGTATGTTCAAGTGACAAAATCAAACATTTCCCCCACTGATTCCTTCAGCAGTATGTACAAGTATGCAAAAGCACTTCACCAACTTCAGATTAAACATTTCTCCCAACGATCCCTTCAGTAGTCTGCCCCTGTATGCACATGCACTTACTGATTCCAAAGAAAGCATTTACGCCAACGACCCCTAAAGTAGTCTGCCCATATATATTCACAATCATGCTCCTGACACCAAATGAAACGTTTTCTCCAATGAGCTTTCTAGTAGTCTACCCATGTATGTACAAGAATATCCCTTACACCAAATGAAACATTTCCTCCAGTGACCCCTTCTGCAGCCTGTCCATGTATGCACACATTTGTCCCTGACAAAATTAGATATTTCCTCCAACGATCCTTTCAGTAGTCTGCACATGTTTGCACAAGCACGTCACTGATACCAAATGAATCATTTCCCTTTCCCTCGCAACTCCATATTCTTTTAAACTGCTGCTTACTTGTGTAAGTTCAGGTCCATTTACTCATTTGATATGCAAATAAGCTCATTATGGATTAATCTCTATGAATCCTACTGATATGTGTAATGCCCCTTATCTGTGTATCAGCTGTCCTCTATTGCTTATCCTTTAAGCATATTACGCTTTTGTGATAAGAAAGTGTGTTTATAAAAATATCTTGGCATTTACATATTAATCCTGAAAGTCCACGATTTGCATAAACACTTAGCACCACTCTTCATGGATTACCACTACAAAAATGAGAAGCCCCAGGTAGTTAATGAAAATATTTGACATTGGATACTTCGGTTAATTGACAATGTGACAACCGTGCCTTGGCCCAGCAATCACAGAGCCTCAATCCTCACCACTAACATCACAGAGGTCGTCTTCTAACAGAGGAAAGGATAACTAATACACACAGTAAAGTACAATTTCCCTTAAGTGCACACAGAGAACACAGTCAGTCTGGGGCTGGTTGCTCCCTTGCACACCAGGTCCCCAATAAGACTCCCCACTGGCACAGCTAAAGGGTCCAGGTCTCAGCCTAACTGGGCAAACTAAAACCTCCAGTACCCTCTCTGTCCAACCAGTGCTTCATGTCCCTGCCAAGTAGCTGACACAACACACACACACACACACACACTTTGAGATAAGTATTTATACAACTTCACAGACACTCCTGGGAAAGGCTGACACAGATTCTCCAACTTTGCCCCTTTACCCAGACTATACTGTAGTAATTACTGCCACCACTCAGTTAATAATATCAGCTACTAAAATGCCCTTAAAAGGGTGTCCAATTATTACTGTGCAATATTATTATCCAATGGTAGTATGACTAACAGTCAAGGCTTACTTTAGATTGGCCTATTACAATAACCTCTATAAATATGCAATATATTCTAGAGCTTATCTCTACACAAAGCAGCCACAGGTAGAAGGTTTTAAAACTATTTAATAATAAATAATTAAAACACAAGAAAAAACTACTACACCACAGAGATAACTAAGCATTCAGAGGTCACACAGAAACTTAAAATAATACAGTAGGACAGATCTGATTTCAAAGAAAAATACTAATTAATCTTTACTAGCTTTAACTATTCCTACAAGAAATCACAGTGCTAAAAACTTACATGTGAGCATAAGCAGAGCGCTGATAAGTTGGATATCAAGATCAAAATGTTCTCCTATCTCTCTCTGAAACACAGTTTATAAAAAATCACTAACAAACATGTCTCTGGGTCCTCCCCAGATTACATCATTTTTGACACTTAGGTTTTCCCATTATTCATGTTGCATCATCTTGACACCTGCTCTGAGTTCCCAGGCTAATAGAAACTCCATTTACATTATTTAGCAAGCTAACACCTGCACAGGAGAATACAACACTAAAAGGCATTTCACATATACACTCTAGCAATTAGTCCTTAGTTAACACAATAGACAGAATGTCTTCAGCCAACCTGATCGGAACCAACTTTAAAGATCAAAGAATGTCATAAAATCATGTCAATTTCAAAAGACAAATTTGAAAGGCTTGACCCAGATTTTCTTTACAGCAAGGGGCAATGTTGTAACAATCTTGACGTTCACATTTTACAGTGTTTTTGTTTCATTTAAAAACACAAGCCTGTATTTTACATTTATTTATATAGTTGTTAGAATTATATATCAAATTCTATTTGACTAGGCTGGCAGCCTTCACCCATCTCTCCCCAGTCGTCACATGTCTTCCCCCTCGGGGAACTCAAGCAAGTTTTTTGCAACCCCAGACTCCATCTTAGCAACTTGGCATTTCGCTGACTGGCTCTGTTTAACCTTGTTAGCGGGTTGTGATCTGTTATCAAAAAGAGGCAGGCTAGCAAGTACGGTAGGTGCACGGGCCAGACAAACTGTAACAAACATCAAAAAAAAGAGCCAGCACCTTGGGAGCATGAATATTTATTCTTATTATTAATACCAGGTAATGAAAACAAAAAAGCAATACAAAATACAATAAATTCCAAAAGTCAATCTGAAATTGTTTTTCAGCCAACAGGACCATTCTCAGAGATCTACTGATTTTAGATTCTACAAATCTAATTTCAGTTCACCCATGGACAAGCATGTTGCCATTTTCCAACAGGCAGTCATCAAAGACTTGCATTACCATTTAGGTTCCTCACATACTATCAGACATAATTTAAGAATGGTGGAACAAAAAGCTCTTAATGATCTTAAGGCCAACATTGACATTTCCATCCTACCAGCAGTCAAGGGTGGGGTGGTGGTGGTCATTGACTCCAGTTATTACTGGGCTAAGGGAAGTAGACAATTGTCTAACCCTCAGCATTATATGAACATGCCCACTGACCCCACTCTTAATTTTAAAAAAGAGATTGATATTTTTTTGCAGGAAGTGGTGGATCAGGGAATTATCAGTGACAAAACTAGACAACAATTAATGGTCAAAGATCCAGGCAAACAATATCTTTATCTATTGCCTAAAATTCACAAATCTTTGAGTATGCCACCAGCCAGGCCTATTGTTTCGGGCCTAGGCTCCCTTACGGAGCCATTGTCAGCATTTTTGACAGAATATTTGCAACCACTATTGTCACATGTCAGAGCCAGATTAAAGGATACGACCGAATTCTACAAATTGTATCTGAGTCTGAACTGGAACCTCATTGGTTGATGTGTACCCTGGATGTTAAATCACTTTATACCAGCATTCCACACTGGACTGGATTAACAGCATTAAAATTTTGGCTAAATAAGACCAATATCTATAGTCCAGGTTTTAACACATTGCTTATTTGCATGGCCGAGCATGTCCTTACCAAAAACGTCCTCTATTTTCAACACGAGTGTTACTAGCAAATACAAGGCACAGCAATAGGGGCATCTTTTGCCCCAATATATGCCGATTTATATATGGGATATGTGGAGGAACACATTATATACTATGAATTACATAATCTGTATTTGCCAGAGATAGACATAAGGGACGACTGTTGGCTTGTATGCAAAGGAGGCAGTGATTATTTGGAGGAATTCATTGAATACCTCAATGGAAACAAATGTGGGGCTGAGTTTATAGTGAGTTATCATAAAAATGAGATTCACATTTTGGATGTTAATTTAAAGCATAAACTAGATGACACATTACGTACCACAGTTTATCAAAAATATCCACAATACAACAGCCTGCTACACGCCTCCAGTCTCCATCCCAAACATACCATTAATAACATTCCTAAATCTCAGTTTTTGTGCTTGAAGAGAATTTACAGCAGGATCTGACACAATCCCATCAGGATTTAGCCAACAGATTTTTAGCTAGGGGATATGGTATACAGAATGTCAACTCGGCCATGCAATGTGCTAAACACCAATCCAGGGATACCTTATTAGAATACAAACATCAACCCAGGAAGGATAATAAGGACACTCTGAGAATGGTCACTACATTTGGTAGAAACACAGCATATCTTACTGATGTTATTGACAAACATTGGAATATTTTGAAGACCAATGAACAATTGGATGACCTTTTGGGGGACAAATGCTTATTTTCCTTCAGGTGGGGCAAAACCTTAGGGTCCCATTTCTCTCATTACAAAAAAATCATGCATCAGGATGCCATTTATCATCAAACTACATTAACAGGGGAGAGACTGGTTGGTTCTTATCCTTGTGGACATTGCACCTTCTGCAAATATGTTTTCAAAACCAAAACCATCACCAGTAAAAATACTGGACAGTTGTACAACATTAACTGCTTTGCTAATTGTGGAACGGATTGGGTTATATATTTGGCCACTTGCACCTGTCAAGCCTTCTATGTGGGCCAAACTTCCAGACAATTTAGATTTCGAATGTCAGAACATTTAGGGGATATTAGGAATGCAAGAGCCACCAATGCTCTTTACAGACATTCGCTGATTCATCACACAGCAAAATTTACCTTTACAGTTATAGATAAAATATCAGGCAACAGATCTTTCAAAATGGGGTGGCACACTATATTAAACATGAAGGAAAGGAAATGGATTGTAAAACTAGGGGGTCTATTTCCACCTGGATTAAATGATAAACTGTAGTGCTTTCCTTTCTTTTCATGGTTTGGATACCATTTAGAACTATCCAGTACTCTTGGGTTGGCACCAAGAGTGCAATAGTTTGAAAAACGAAAACAGAAAACAAAAGAGAAAAAAAAAAAGAGAGAGCAAAACAGCAAATCTGTATGGAATTTATTGTGTTTTGTATTGCTTTTTTGTTTTCATTATCTGGTATTAGACCAGTTTTGTCTTGGACAGGAAATGATGTCATGGGCACTTAATGAGATTATGTATATATTGCAGTATTATCACTGATTTATGTAATGTACCACTGTTGAAAGCTACAAGCTGAAACCAGTCTGGTTTTTAGAATAAATCTTCACGCTCCCAAGGTACTGGCTCTTTTTTTGATGTTTGTGATCTGTTATCACAGTGAATTTTCTTCCATACAGATAAGGCTGAAGTTTTTGTAGTGCCCACACTATGGCTAGACATTCCTTTTCTACCGCTGCATAGCATTTCTCCTGAGTTGGAGCCTACGACTGAGATAAACCACTGGGTGCTCTTCTCCCTCTGAAGAAATCTGGCTAAGTACAGACCCCACCCCATAGTTTGAAGCATCCACCTGCAAAACAAAGTCTTTGTTGTAGTAGTCTGGACTGGCTAACACAGGGGGTCCTCTCAAAGCTTCCTTAAGCTTCTGAAATGCCTGCTCACATGCTGGGGTCCACACTTCCTTATCTGGCCTGTTCTTCCTTGTCAGGTCTGTGAGGGGAGCAGCTATGGTACTATAATTGGGAACAAACTTTCTGTAGTACTCTGCTGTCCCCAAGAATGCCCTCACCTGCTTTTTGGTAACAGGTGCAGGCCATGCCTGAATAGCTTTGACTTTGGCAGGTTTTGGCCTTATCTTACCACTCCCCACTCTATGTCCTAGGTAGGAGACCTCTGTCATACCCACCTGACATTTGCTCGGCTTAATGGTCAAACCTGGTCTCTGTAGTCTGCCCAGCACCTCCCTGACATGCTGAAGGTGCTCTTGCCAGGAATGGCTGTAGATAGCAATATCATCCATGTACGCAAGGGCAAACCCTCCTGCTCCTACTAATATATGATCTAAACCCTCTGGAAAGTCACTGGGGCATTCTTCATCCCAAAGGGCATCTTTGTAAACTCATACAAGCCAAAAGGAGTCACAAAGGATGACCTCTCTCTAGCACTGGGAGCCAAGGGCACCTGCCAGTAACCCTTGGTAAGATCAATGGTTGTAAGATACTTAGCCCTACCCAGCTGCTCTAGGGCCTCATCTGTCCTATGACTATGTGTGACTATTTAATTTCCTGTAATCCACACAGAACATGTTGCTGCCATCTATCTTTGGCACCAACACCACTGGTGAGGCCCAGGGACATTTGGACTCTTGAATCACCCCTAGTTCCAACATCTCCTGTACCTCTTCCTTCAAAGTCTGTTTGACTCTCAAGCACCCTGTAATGGGCCTGCTTGAGAGGCCTTTTGGGTCCTGTATCCAACTGGTGCTGCACCAGGTGGGTGCTTCCTGGTTTCCCAGTGAATATGCCCCTAAACTCCTGCAACACTACTCAGATTTTTCGAACCTGGGTAGGAGATAGCTGCTGGGACATTGCTACCCCTTCCACCGAGGTGTCAGCTTGAGCATCACTGAGGAGATCAGTCCCCAAATCCCCCTCAAACTCCTCCTGCAACCCACTGCAAATGCTCAGCACAAGGGCCTCCCTATCATGGTAAGGTTTCCTCATGTTAACATGGTACAATTTGTTCCCCTGACATCTGCCTAGCACTTCCACCATGTAGTTAACATCACATACCTTTCTTACCACCTTGTAGGGTCCCTCTCAAGCTGCTTGCAGCTTGTTGTGTCTGACAGGAATGAGAACCATCCCCTGCTGTCCTACAGTATACTCTCTAGCTGGAGCATTCCTGTCATACCGCACCTTTTTCTGTTGTTGGGCTTCTGCCAGGTTTTCCTGGGCCAGGCTCATGAGTTCCCTGTGCCTTGTCCTGTGGTTCAGGACATATGCCACAACAGACTCCTTGTGAGACTCACACTCACCTTCCCACTCATCTCAAATTAAATCTAGAGGTCCCCTCACCCTATGCCCATACAGCAAATCAAAGGGTGAACAACCTGTGGATTCCTGGGGAACCTCTCTGTAAGCAAACAACAGATGGGGCAAATATTTGTTCCACTCTCTCTTAAACTGATCTGCAAATGTCAGAAGCATGGACTTGATTGTAGAGTTTAACCTCTCAACAAGACCATTAATCTGGGGGTGGTAGGGGGTGTTCTTCATCTGCTTCACCCCACAGGACTTCCACAGACAAGCTAGCAGGTCTGACATACAATTGGCACCTTTGTCAGACAGTATTTACTTTGGGAAACCTACCCTGCTGAAAATCTGTAGCAAAGCATTTGCCACCTTCTCTGCCTCAATGGATGACAAAGCCACTGCCTCAGGGTATCGTGTAGCATAATCTACAATCACTAGGATATACTTTTTCCCTGTGGAACTTGGGGTCCTCAGAGGACCCACAATATCCATAGCTACCCTCTAAAATGGCTCCTCAATCACAGGCAAAGGCATCAAAGGAGCTCTCACCTTGTCTCCTGTCTTGCCTACCTTTTGGCACTTCTCACAGGTCCTGCAGTACACTGTTACATCTTTGGAAATTCCAGGCCAATAGAAGTTTTACATAATACACCTCTTTGTACATCTTATGCCCATATGACCTGCAAAAGGAATATCATGGGCTATGGCTAGATGCGCCAGATGGTAAGCTCTAGGCACTACCAACTGCTGTACTCTCTCACCTTCTAGCCCTCCCTCAGGGACCCACTCTCTGTACAGTAACCCTTTGTTCCAGTATACAGATTCCCCCTTCCCTTGAGATTCAGGTGCCTCCCTAGCTACCTGCCTCAGGCCTTGCAATGTAGGGTCTGAGAGCTGAGCCTGTCTCAAATATCTCCTTGTAACCCTTCCCAGCTCCCCTTCCACAGGAATTCTGGCATCCTCTGACAGCTGTGCCTCATTGTCAGCCTGGGTACTACAACTCACCTCTACCTTTGCACTTACCCTGTCCATGGGAACATGAGTACCCACAAGCAGCTGTGGCTCACATTCAGTCTCACTGTTACAGCATTGCTCACTCCCTGAAGTAAACACCTCATCAATCCTGGCTGCATGTATGCAGTCTGTCTGGGTCTCCCCCAGGCTACCAGACGCACATGCTTGTCTCCTAGCCTTACTGCATTTAACTGCATATGTACATGGTACTGCTTCATCCAAATCCTTCCCTCTCAGGACATCTGCAGGATGGTAGTTCCATACCCCTGTTGTCTCAAGACAACCCACTGTTGACATTTTGTCTTTACCACTTACTGGCTCCCTCACCTTTGGTTCTCCACCTTGCCTCCGTGGACATGTGTATACCACATGGCCCCAATGGTTGCATTCAAAACATTTAACCCTAGCTTCTGGACGTGTACCTGGACTAGTGGCTTCCCCTGCTACTGGCGGATTTTGTTGGGGCAGTCTGTGCTGCCCACCATGGGTTCCTTTAGTCCCATGAGCAGTACTGGGGGTCCCTTTCCTGTGCAGGGCTGCCCTGCTTGCTAGGTATAGGTCTCCCTTCTTCCCCAACTCCTCTGAAGTAGCACACTGTTTATCAGCTAACCAGATCCTCCTGTCCTCAGGCAAAGTGCTAAGGGCTTGTTCCCTTACCAAAAGGTCTGCCAGCCCTTCAAAAGTGGTGACCTGACATCCACTCACCCAGCTATGAAAATAAGTGCTCAGTTCAACAACATATTCACATACATTTTCGTCTGCCTTGCATCTATGTTCACAATTTTTTTCCTATACATCTCAGGTGTTAGCTTAAAACATTCTAACAAATGTCTTTTTACAGCAGTATAATCAAAACAGTCAGTGTCATGCATTTTTGCTAAAGAAGTTACATCTTTACCATGGAGTAAGGGGGTCAGGAACCATACCCAGAGCCCTTGGTCAACTTCATACTGTTTACATACCAGCTCAAACATATGAATGAAGCTATCAAAATTATCCCCCTCTTTAAACTGTGGATGAAATTTACCAACCTGTTTTGCTTCTGGTGTCCAGTTACTCCCTTCCCCATTACCTGCATGACTCTGGCGAAGAGTCAGCATTTCCCTCTCATGCTTTCTCTGCCATTCCTGTTCTTCAGCTTCTAGGCCCCCTCATTCCCTCAGCTGCTTCTAGTTCCATACGCCTAGCCCCCAACTCAAGTCTCTTTAGCTCCAGCTGGATTATTAAGTCCACTGCAGAAAGGTTGAGCACTCTATTCTCGGAGGATATTGTATCTCCACTGTCAGTCTGATCGTCCTTCAGTCTCCACGGAGGCATGGGTTTGAATCCCACCACTGCCACCACTTGTGATGACCGTGCCCTGGCCCGGCAATCTAGGAGCCTCAGTCCTTACCACTAACACCAGGGAGGTTGTCTCCTAGAAGAGGAAAGGATAACTAATACACACAGTAAAGTACAATTTCCCTTAAGTGCACACAGAGAACACAGTCAGTCTGGGGCTGGTTGCTCCCTTGCTCACCAGGTCCCCAATAAGACTCCCCACTGGCACAGCTATAGAGTCCAGGACTCAGCCTAACTGGGCAAACTAAAACCTCAAGTACTCTCTCTGTCCAACCAGTGTTTCCTGTCCCTGCCAAGTAGCTGACAACACTCACAAACTTTGAGATAAGTATTTATACAACTTCACAGACACTCCTGGGAAAGGCTGACACAGATTCTCCAACTGTACCCCTTTACCTAGACTATACAGTAGTAATTACTGCCACCACCCAGTTAATAATATTAGCTACTAAAAGGCCCTTAAAAGGGTGTCCAATTATTACTGTGCAATATTAATATCCAATAGTAGTATGACTAACAGTCAAGGCTTACTTTAGAGTAGCCTATTACAATAACCTCTATAAATATGCAATATGTTCTAGAGCTTATCTCTACACAAAGCAGCCACGGGTAGAAGGTTTTAAAAATATTTAATAATAAATAATTAAAACACAAGACAAAACTACTACACCACAAAGATATCTAAGAGTTCAGAGATCGCACATAAACTTAAAATAATACAGTAGGACAGGTCTGATTTCAAAGAAAAATACTAATTAATCTTTACTAGCTTTAACTATTCCTACAAGAAATCACAGTGCTAAAAACTTACATGTGAGCATAAGCAGAGTGCTGGTAAGTTGGATATCAAGATCAAAATGCTCTCCTATCTCTCTCTGAGATACAATACATCACTAACAATCATGTCTCTGTGTCCTCCCCAGATTACATAATTTTTGACACTTAGGTTTTCCCGGTATTCATATTGCATCATCTTGACACCTGTTCTGAGTTCCCAGGCTAATAGAAACTCCATTTACATTATTTAGCAAACTAACACCTGCAAAGGAGAATACAACACTAAAAGACATTTCACATATACACTCAAGCAATTAGTCCTTAGTTAACACAATAGACAGAATGTCTTCAGCCAGCCTGACCGGAACCAACTTTAAAGATCAAAGAATGTCATAAAATCATTTCAATTTCAAAAGACAAATTTGAAAGGCTTGACTTAGTTTTTCTTTACAGCAAGGGGGCAATGTTGTAAAAATCTTGAAGTTCACATTTTACAGTGTTTTTCTTTCATTTAAAAACACAAGCCTGTATTTTACATTTATTTATACAGTTGATAGAATTATATATCAAATTTTATTTGACTAGGCTGGCAGCCTTTGCCCATCTCTTCTCAATCATCACAGACAGTAGCAAACGTTTTTCTACAGTACAGCAGCATATACATAAAAAATATTTTTTTTTTCACATCTTGTCCCCCAGATGAATTGCAATACAAGGATTCTTTGACATATTAAAATGCAGATATTGCTGATCAGGGAGCACTGCAGGTGCTCAAGTCCCAAACACTAAAAGATAGAAACTCAAGCACCTTGTAGCTCATGTAGGGCTGCTGCTTGCACTCAAACTAAATACGTATAGAGGCAGCGAGAGGGGGGGTTAGGTCTAGGAATGGGGGTTTAGGGTTACGGAGGAGGAAGGGAGTTTTAGGTTTAGGGAATGGAAAAAAAGTTTTAGGGACAGGGATTTTGGGGAATTTAGGTTTAGCAGGGGTTGGAGTTTAAGGTTTCACAAAGCGATCAGAGAATTTCAGGTTAGGGAGGGGAGGTGCAAGTTTAAGGTAAGGGGGAGAGGAACTGGGTTGGGAACTGGGAAGGAGATTTAGGGTTAGAATTTAGGTTATTTTATGGCTATATAGTTTTATAGGATTGGGTGTGGTTAGATGTCTGTACAAGTGAGAGATTGGGCTAGTGAGAGTTTGGGTACTTGCTTTTTGAGGAAGTGGCAATGGGCAGGTGTGTCTTGAGCTACTAGCACAGGTGCACCTGTAGTGGGGTCTGCTGATTATCTGTTTAGCAGATTAAAATAAAAACAGTAAGACACTCATGTAAAAGAGTAGGAAACTTTGTGTTAGTTATTAACAGTATGTGGTGTTTAATTCAGAAAAGAGCACAATGGCTCTAGGTTTAAAAATCTCTGCCTTACATTCCTAGGTCTCAATCTTGACCTCTATTCAGTGCCTGACATGTGTTTTCATGTTCTCCGTGAATAGATGAGTTTAATCTGCTTTCCTCCCAAAAATATGTAGCTTGACTGGTTATTCAAAACTTATATATTGCATTTACTTCTACCCTTGTGATCTGGGATTTGAGAAAAAATTGTCAAGAAAATGAATTAGTCCAGATACTTGGTTCCTAAATTAAAATATTTGTTTTATGTCTCTTGTGTAAAGAAAATAATATATTGACTTTCACTTTGTTGTGTGACATTTTATAGACTACAAAAAGAAATATAACAGATAATAAAAGAAACAGTTAGTGATATGTCATGCAAACCTAACGATGTGTACCATGAAGTCTAAGTACCACTGAAATGCCACAGAAATGGAGAAACAGCTAAAACAGAGACACAGCTATGCCATGTTTTTTGTCTAAATAGGAGAGATATACCACATAAATGGGAAATCAACTAAGTCATACATTACATATGATTATGTAGGGATAATTTTGTTCAGAGGAAAATGCTTCCCGGCATTAACAAAAATTTTTCTTAGCCCATAGCTCTCCCTTAAACTATAAACACTCACTTCTTCAAGTTACACCTCATCTCAAGAAAAGGCCGCTCAAACAGTTTTTAAAAAGATCAGTAAAACTGGAATTGTTTGCATTTTGTCCCTTCTGAATGACTTATGTGCTATGGTGCTATGAAAGTTATTTTTAAAATTTCATTGCATTATTGCAAGGCCTTTGTCCTAGGAGTGCTTACACAGGCTGCTAGATCAGAAACTTAAAAAGTACTGCAATAAAAAGTACTAGGTATGAAATTTACTATTTCATATTTTAGTATCCTGATATAGAAGGCTTATTGAAATGATGGCACCTGAAAACGTTAAGTGCCAATATGCCAAAAAAAAAAAAAAAAGACTGAAACCGCAGAAGAAGAAGAAAAGCGAATCTCAGAGATTGCTCTTCTCCTTAAAACTTATTTTTGCAGAGGGGGCTTGCCCACCTTGCAACCCATACACCCCCTGAACTTATATATACCAACTCTGAGACCCACAAACTTCAGAGAAAATATTCTGTGAAATGGCATCTCAAATTTAGTACATGTAAGTCCGATCTTTAAGCCATTCATCTCTTTATTTCATGACTCAATCTGGGCAGGTCCCGACATTTCAAATTGTTATCAATATGGATATGTGTGAGACCTGAAACTCCAAATCCTGAAAAAAAAGTGTGATTTGCTACAAATGACAGCAAACTGAGAAATTTACTGTTGCATGTTCAAACCATTTATTGCAGGGATGTACTCCCCTTTATCCCCACTGTGCATGTATTTGCGTGTATGTGCACTGTGCTCCCACACCACTGGTCCTAACTTTGGAATCACTGTATCTCAGAAAAAAGTAATTTTCCAAAAATGAGCATTTTTAGATTTAATATACATTTTAATAATAATCCACAAATAAGTATACTGTTTACACTTGTGTTTGGCATTGTTGGAACAAGAAGGTGAAACCCAAGTGATCAAGTAAACCATCTCTGGTTAAAACCTGCATTACATACACACAGGAGTAGATTATTTCTGTTATTCAATGCCATTATTAAAAAAAATGTGTACTTTTTTTTGCATCATGGCACTGTATCAGTGAAGCTTATCCTTAAATTGTTCCTTTCCATTGTCAGTCATGATGGCTTCATAATGTACAGTAAATGCCTGGGACAAGGAACATGTATGTGCTGACACTTACACAGCACAGTATGGTAGATGTCGTCTGAGGTACTTTTTTGTTAGGGAATCAGGAGTGGCCATGAGATCAAAGAACTTTTTTTTAATATAGTCTCTCAGTGTGCTTTGTATTTCTTGTTTGTGTGTGTGTGTGTGTGTGTGTGTGTGTGTGTGTGTGTGTGTGTGTGTGTGTGCGTGTGTGTGCATGTGCATGTGCTGTTTGTTTCTTTACTTTGCAGAGCAGACAATATGATGGCTATAGTTTTTATTTTGCAGGCATTCAGACTTGCTTGTGTGAGTATGGATGGAGTTACAAAGAACATACTGATTGCCTTGACAATCACCTTGCATTTTTAGAATAATAATTACATCAGATTATAGGTTCATAGGTAGGTACTAGGCTATCGGCCCTGGGGCCTATACAAGCCCAGCCAAAAAGCTACCCTGGCTTTTGCCATCCAAGAAAATTATTTTCCTGTGCCACTGTTGAGCAGAGCCACAGAGGTGATCCCCGGGGTGAATTTCCTATTTCCCATCCAATCATCAAGATTTTTCTTGAAGAGTGCTAATGAGGAGCTTTGTTTGATATAGATAGGTAGTTTATTCCAGAGTATGGGAAGTCCCTGGGACAGGAATCAATCCCTCCGGCATGTTCTGTTTATTGCGGTGACAAGGTTTAGGTCCCTAGAGCGTGTAGCTCGGAGGGATTGGGATTTCTTTAAGTGGAGCATGTCCAACAGCTCTGGGTTTGATATAGCTTTGTATGTTAGGCAGAGATCCCCTCTGAGTAGGCGATATGCGACGGAGTAAAGCTGGAGTTTTTGAGACGGTCTGCGTAGGGCATCTGTTTGACACTGGTAATCCTCTTTGTGAGGTATTTCTGTGGCCTTTCCAGCTGTTGTAGATGTCTTATGAGGTACATACCAAAAGGGGCGTTGTACTCTATAATAGGTCTAATGAGTGATGAGTAGAGGGGAACAATGACCTCTTTTTTTCTGGATGAGAAACCTTTTGTGATGAGGTGTGCCATGTAGAAGGATTTCCTGACTACTGTGGCAATGTGATTATCAAAGGAGAGACTACTGTCCACCTGTGTCCCAAGGACTCTTATCACACTTTCGGTGTTAAATATACTACCGCCCGTAGTTCATGGGTACAGAGTTTTTACCAAAGGGGATGATAATGCACTTTTTGACATTGAGCTTGAGGCTATGGCTTTGACACCAGGCATCTGTCTCGGCGAGGCCCTTTAGTAGTATGTCCACATCGTTAGGAGTTTCAATTATGGCTCCTAGTTTGCAGTCATCTGCGAACTTCATTAGCCAAAGACCTTCTGTGTTAGCCTGTACTTCAGAGAAGTAGATACCAAACAGGAGAGGACCCAGGACTGAACCCTGTGGTACTCCACTTGTCACTGGTCTGAAGTCAGATTTGGAGTCTGCTACTTTCACAGTGTGGGTTCTGTCAGTGAGCCATTTGGCAACCCATCTTGTGACATAGAGATTTATACCTAGTTTAGTGAGTTTATCTATAATTCCAGAGTGGAGGATGGTGTCGAAAGCCTTGGCAAGATCTAGATAGACTGTGTGAACCACCTTACCCTTGTCTACGGCTTTGGTGACTGCTTCAAAAAAGTCTATCAGTTTTAGGAGACATGATCTGCCTTTTACAAACCCGAACTGGGGGGGGGGTCCAGAGTTTGGAGATTACCAATATCTTTGTTTATAAGTTCCATGATGATACATTCCATGGCTTGCAGACCAGGCTCATCAGGCTAATGGGGTGGTAGTTTCCAGGGTCCATGGTGGCTCCCTCATTGTGGAGTGGGATAACCATTGCTGTGTGCCATTCAGCAGACACAAAGCCTGAGGTGAGGCTATGATTGAACATGGTATTTAGGTGGGGTGCCAGTTCATTCTGTAGTTCATGTAGAATGCAGCCTGGGATGTTGTCTGGTCCCATGGATGCTGTGTTCATGGCTTTGGAGAGTGTGTTTTTTACCTGTGCAGCCATGATTACAGGAACTTTGCATTCTTCCGGTATAGAGATGGGCTCTTTAGGGGGTGAGAGGGGGGTAAAGTTAGCACTGAACCTATCTGCCAGGATGTTGGCAATATCATTTGGGTCTGTATATTTAGTGCCATTGTGCTGTAACTCAGAGTAGATCTGAGTGTTGCCATTGAGATTCTTGACATAGCTATAGAATGCTTTGTGGTTATCTTTAGAATCAGTGGCGATTCTGTTTTCGTAACTAGCTTTGGAGGATTTTATCAGGGATCACATCTTCTTACTGAGGCTGACCAGGGAGCTCCTCCACTCATGGGATTTTACTCTCTTTTGCAACAGTTTCTTCCTTCTGTTGTACAGTTTGTTTATGGCAGGGGACCACCAGATTGTCTTCCTTTTTTTGGAGGATAGCATCTTGGTTCTGTTTGGGATAGCATGATCCATGCACTCATGTAAGTGCTTATAAAGTGCAATTGTGTAGGATACAGTAGTCGTAACTGTATTGTCCATCTGCATGGGTGTCATGAAGTTCACCACTTCTGTCTTAAGAAGCATGAAGTTGGCTTTGGAGAAATATTTTACCATGGTTTCCTTAATGGGGGGTGGGGGCAGGATGTGGATATCTAGGGTAATTAGCTTATGGTCGGATCGGACCAATGAGGCGTTGACTTCAGGTGTGGAACACTGGTCACTTATGTTGGTAATGACTAGATGTAGGCTATTGTTGCCCCTGGTGGGGATGTGAGTAAGTTGATCCAGGGCATTGGAGTTTATGAATTTCAGAAAGCGTTGAGCGAAGGAGTTGGTACATGAGTAGTTTTCCAAGTTAATCGTGGGGTAGTTGAAATCACCCATTATTAGGGTGTTTGGTTGAACCCTAATATTTTCCAGTACATCAAGAAAAGAGGAGTGGGAATCCTGGGGCATAGTGGGTGATCTGTAGCAAGCTACAATTTGGACTGCAGTTTTGCCCAGAGTTAGTTGCACTTGGATAACCTCAGTTGCATTATGCTGAGCAACTAGCCTGGAGGTGTGGATATCCTTAATGAATATGGAAACACCTCTGCCTTTGGTGTTCCGGTCCAGGTTACATTGCAGAAAAGTGTGGTATGAGCTATAGCCTGGTAGTGCAGGGGTGCTCTCTAGAGCCTTGAACCAGGTCTCAGTCACTGCATAGATATCGATGTTCTCCATTTTAAGGAGTGCCTCGAGTGAGTGCATTTTGAGATTTAGACTTCTAGCATCGAGTAGCATCACCCTCAGTTTTTTCTTCCCTGTTTCTGTTACGGTGCTGAATTTGTCATTTGAACCTTGCCTAAAAAAGGCACTATAGTGGCAGCAAGAACCTTAGCCAGTATCCGGAATCCCAGGGGTGACAGGTGCAGGCCATCTCTGGCAAAGCATCGTCATCCCAGGCAGACAGATACTGGATCCTTTTAGAATGGCACGAGAAGCTTAGCCAATTGCATTTTGTCCTTGTACTGCTGCATCATTCTGGGTGATTGCAGAATACTACTCAGGGCTAGGGTCATACCTGCCTGGGCTTTAAGATTGGAGAGCTCTTCCATGTCTCTTTTCATATAGTCCAGGGAGGTATGTCTCAGGTCGTTCACACCAACATGGACAATGACAGAGTCATATTTGTACTTGTTGTGGAGTGACCTGAGTGCGTGGGTTATGTGGTGGATCCTGGCACCTGACAGGCAGCTAACAGTAACCTTCTCCTTGTTTAGCCTGGTGAGTGGAACATCAGTGTGCCTGACTATAGAGTCACCTATGACTAGTGTGTTGGGTACGTTGTTTTGCCTTATTGGCTGTGGTTGAGTGGCACACTGAGTCTTCGGGCTATGTGTCATTTGGGTTGTGTTGGGGGGGTGGAGGTTGCTTGCATTTCTGCAAGGTCTCTGCTGCTTGAGCAGATTATTATTGAGAGCCTCCACAAATGTTTTTGTGTTTCTATGTGTGGATTTTGGTGGTGTAGATTTAGTGAGACTTTGTGATGAGTGTGGTGTGGTGCAAGTGTTTATCTTCTCCTCTTGACTGTCAAGTTCAGTCTTGACTGGAGAGAGCTTTACCTCCAGTTTGGCTAGATAAATGCATCTCTCACAGGTTGTAGTGTTGGGTGGTAGGAGGACAGGGTTGTCTGTGTACATGAGGCAATTACTACATTGCCCCAAGATGCCCAGATTCATCAGATAGACAGGAGAGAACACTGGGAGCTGACCCTTGGACATGCCTGAATAAAAAACTATTTTCCTCTAGATAAGTGAGAAAAGAGAGTACAAGAGCTGTTTTTCTCTAAGCAAGTGAGGAAAGTAAGATTGTGTAATTTTCCCTAATCACACTTTTTCGGTAGTCCTGAGGATCTCACTTGCATTCCTTTAACTAACATCAGGAACCACAGTTAAGAATATAGAGCCAACGGTGCCATGAATATTTATTTATTTATTTATTTATTTATTTAGCGATTAATTGATTGCATTTGTTGAACAGGAAATTTTGCCTGGGCACAAGGGCCGTTTTCAGCAGAGACCCAGGGAGAACAGCTCCAAAAATTACATTAAGATTTACATAGTAGAGAAAAGACGTGTTGTACAATTTAAGATTTTCTACACAGTATAAGGTGAGAACTTTTTCAGTTTAACCAGTAAGATATTAAAACATATTAACACAAGTGAGACGTGATGAAGTTAGTTCAGATTATTTAATAAAGTAGGAAATAAATAGCATCTTATTGCAGTTTGACATCATAGGAATCAAAGGAAGGTCATGGCCACTGAGTCTCGTGACCATTATGTCCTGCTAGTTTCCATCCTACACTGTACTCCACTTTTCGATGAGAGGTCCTCCACTCCTGATTTGGGAGAATATATGAATACCCATCCAGTTATCCAGGTCCTGTTTGTTGAAGGATAATGTATCACACTGCCTTATCTACTAGGGAAATCTATTCCTGAGGTGAGAGAGGTGATGAGTAATGAATTTGTCTCTCTACCTTCTACTTTGATTTGCTGAAGCAGATTTATATATCTTGTTCTCGTATTTGTGCGGCTATTTCATTTATGAAGGTACAAGAGATCCTGGACTACTGGGTCCCTAATTACTCAGAGGACAAGGCATACATCTCCTCTGAAGAGTCTGTAAGACACAGAAAAGAGGAACCGTGCTTCTTGTCTTTTGTGATAGCCTAGGAATTATAGGCCTATTACCCTCTTTTTTAGGAAGCTCTGTGGTCTTTACAACTGTTTGATATGTATAGTGAAGTACACCCAAGGCGGCATTATAGTCAATAACTGGTCTGATCAGTGCTAAATACAATGGGATGATAATCTGTTTTGATCTGGATTATATTCCCTTTGTGATCTTCTAAACCAAATAGAAGGATTTCCTGACAACTGTCACTGCATTGTGATTAAAGGAGAGGAAATTATTAGGCCAGGTTGCCATGTGTCTAACTACATTTCTGTCAATGCTAAATGTTGGGGGGTGGTTTGTTTGCAAAATGCAGCCATGTTGCATTTTGTAGCATTGAACTTAAGCCCATTATCACTCAACCAGGCATGAAAAGTTTCTGTATTTTTTATTTTTATTTATTTATTTTTACTGACGTAAGTGATGTTGCCATTCACTTTTTAATTAAAGCTGCTTTTCCCATTGTCATGCAACTTTGAATTTGACTCCGATTTTGACTGATTTCAGATATATGCTAAAATTTGCTTAGGACAGAACTTTGCTTTGGGCAGTGTCACTGTGTCACAAGACAGGAATCACAGTTGTCACGCACCTCTTGTTTGTTAATTAGAGATTGTGTCCTGTCCTCCCAAGTCGGACAGATGATTGCACAAAACTCTACCTCAGGTTGAGCTGTCTAGATATTTGTTTCTAAAGCATTAAAAGGAGCAAATCTAAGCCAATTTGGCATGATATAAAATGAGTTTGGCTTTCTGAACAATTACAATGCCTCAGTTAACAAAAACTAATGGCTGATTTCCAAAACATACAGCTCTATAACCATTTATTTGTGGATCTTTATTTTTCATTGCTTCAGCAGTCATCTAGTGCTATACACAGTGCTATGTATGAGTATATCTATAACTAGAAAAACAGATGAAATTGACATTTTGACCTGAAGCCTTATTTAAAATAATAAGTTTTATATATATAAATATATACATAGATAGATATAAACACTCTGTTGTGTTAAGAAAAAAAAAACTTTTCCAACTGCACAAGGCAATACCTTATTTCAACACACCAGAGTGATGTTTTTATGTATTTATTTATTTATTTTTATTTTTCTGAACACCTGGTATGTGATATTATTTTGTGTAATATTTTTGGATAGGTAGTCCAAAGATTTTGGGTAGTCTAAAGATTTTTAAAGATTTCCTTTTTTTTTGTCTAAGGACAGGTACAAGGGTGGAACCTTGTGGCACTCCAGTTGTGTTAGGGAGGATAGTGAGCCTTGCCATTTTACTGCCTGGTGTCTATCAGACACATGGCTATGGAGACAAGCTAGTTATCTGACAGATAGTTGTTACAAGAGTTTTGCGCAAGAGGCCATGCCAAAGGCTGTAGACAGGTTGAGAAATAGCACAGACACTATATTGCAAGTGTTTCTTGATCTGTTTATGGTGTCCATGATGGATAGAAGGGCAGAAGGTATACTATGATCAGGCCTGAAACCATTTTGAGTAGGAGTTGATTTTGTAGGCTATGTTGGAGCAGCTGGGTATGGGTATGTTTTTCTAATAGCTTAGAGAGGGGGCAGTACTGCTACTGGGCAGAAGTTGGCAACTTCAGTTGAGCTTCCCCTTTTGTGGAGTGGGATGATATGAGCCATTTTCCATATGAAGGGAGCATGGGGATTCCAGTATGCATCTACTGATGAGGAAACTAACTGGGTAGGTTGTGGTATGAGCAGATAGTTTAAGATATTCTTGGAGAAAGTTGTCAGCTGCAGGGGAAGCCAGTTTAAGATTTAGGAGTTATTGTTTTATCATGGAAATAGGGACTGATTTGAGGGTAAAGGAGGTGGGAGATGTAGTCTGGGAAAAGATAAAGGAAGTGGCATATGGAATTTGATTGGATGGAGACTGTTTAAGATGGTGTGTGGAGAGATTAATATGTTGAATTTACAATTAAGGAGGAAATGCAGTCTATAAACTAAGGTTACAGTTTGTTAGGGTGAGTTGTTAGAGGGATTAGGGTCCTTTTTGCTACCAGAATTAAGTACAGAGTTGACAAAAGACCAACATTTTTTGGGTTGTTGTTACGGTTAGTTTGTAGTAGGCCATTTTATATATACATATATATATATATATATATATATATATGTGTGTATATATATATATATATATATATATATATATATATATATATATATATATATATATATATATGTATATATATATATATATATATATATACATATATATGGGTCTACTTCATTTGCCCAAACTTCCATTTGCCCGACACCCATTTGCCCGAGACCAAATGACCGAAATTTCATTTGACCAACACTTCATTTGACCGACAAGTATTATTGAAAAGAAAATGGGATATGCCCCCTTCCCCACTGTAGTGTGACCCTGGAGTTAGAATATATAGTTAGGGGGGGTGTGGGGAGCAAAGCCCCCACCTAATTTCATATTATATTGTTTAGTTTTGCTTTAATATTGCTTAATAAAACAAAAATGCCCCCCCCCAACTATATATTCTAACTCCAGGGTCGCACTACAGTGGGGAAGGGGGCATATCCCATTTTCTTGCCAATAATACTTGTCAGTCAAATGAAATTTCGGTCAAATGGGGTCGGGCAAATGGATGTTCGGGCAAATGAAGTAGACCCATATATATATATATATATATATATATATATATATATATATATATATATATAGAAAATATATATATATATATATATATATATATATATATATATATATATATATATATATATATATATATATATATATATATATATATATATATATATATATATATATATATATATATATATATATATATATATATATATATATATATATATATAAAATATATATATATATATATATATATATATATATATAGTTCCCCTTCAAGACATCTAAAACTCATAACATCTAAAATCAAAACATCGAGACCATAACATCTAAAATCCATAACATCTAAAACCCATAACATCGAAGTTCATAACATCTAAAATGTATAATATGTAATATAGTGTATCATCACATGTGTAAATGTTACAGTTTAATCTGTTAATCTTGTGGTATCACTGTGAGATGTATTTTTTATTTCTATAGTTATTATTTCTATAATGTAGGAATTAATACTATTTATATAGTGTTTATTTTGCCACTCTGTATGTGTTTTTTAGGACATGCACGTCAGTGATACAGACATTATGTGTACATTCTTTATGATGGTCGTAATACAGTGGGGATAGGAAATTAACTTTTTTCCACTGTAGTGCAATCTCGGACTTGGTATATTTAATTTATGGGGGGTGTGGGGGCAGAGCCCCCCACATAGGGAGTGCAGGGGGGCTTGCACACCCTGCAGAAACATAGTAAAATGTGTGTTTGTTAGTTTGGTGTCATTATATGTGGAGGGGGTGTTATTTTTATGTGATTTGTAGTGTTCAATGTTATCATGCACATTTTAGATGTTATGAAAGTCGATGTTATGGGTTTCTAGATGTTGTGGGTTTTAGATGTTATGGTTTCGATGTTATGATTTTAGATGTTATGAGTTTTAGATGTTTTGAAGGGGAACTGTATATATATATATATATATATATATATATAATGTATTTTTTTTTACTTTTTTTTTTTACTTGGTTATCAAGTTGCCTGAAGGTTAGAAGGTGTTCTATTGTTTTATATTTCTACTATTGTTTCCAACTTATGTCCCTATCCTGCATAAGGTTTTTGGTTTGATTAGTAAGTCAAGGGATATAATTTGATTTGATTTTTTTTTTATTTAAAATAGAAAATATTATTTCATGTACAGCAGGATGATATTCTGAATTGTTTCCAGAGACAGGAGTGGAATATTGATTAATTGAAGGGCTCCAGAATGCTTGTGATGGATTGGAAAAAATATGGGGTAGGTTTGGGGGAAGGCCCATTACCTTGGATCATTACAGCATTCACCAAAACTTAGTCTAACATAAGCCTTCTTCTTTGCACTTTCATCTATATATTGTAACTGAGTATTTTACTTCCCTGCATGTTATAATAAATTATTTTTCCCAAGTCTTTAAAGTATAATATGGTTAGCCTAAGTAACTAAGAGGATCTTCACTCTTACAGCAGCATTTTATGTGGCAACCTCATCCTGTAAAGGGATGATGCAAATACAATTTGCTCAATATTACTAAGGTGGTATTCAGAAAAAAATCATGCACTGTATTGTGTAATATAGTAGAATGAGCCATGATTGACAGTGAGTAGATGATTTAGAGATGAAGCATGACTGTCCTACCAATAAAACAGCACAGCATGCGTTGCAAAGTAATGACTGCATAATAGCATGGAAATAATATCATCATATTCATGAGCACTTTTGAGTATGTAAAAAACAATGTTTAACATGGCAGAGCTGTTCATAAAATTAGTGTGATGAGATGCTTCCAGAAGGTGAATACTGGTTGGGTGTACTGTGCAGCTCTGCAGTAACAGGAAGGGAGACATCCCATCCAGTGGATGGCATAGAACTTCTGAAGTGCACAAAAGAACCCTGGTGTGCCCTTCCATGTGAGAAGACATTAGATAGTTAGCATCCTCTACCCTATAATGGCCACCATTTGGCATTGCACTCAGTGGGTTAACTGGGGATAGGGATTGCACTAAACTGTGGGATGCACAATGGCTTGACTTTTGGGTTGTACCCCAAGTGGAGAAGAAAAATGTTATCCATGACTGTGGAATTGTCCACAACTAGGAATGAAGGTAACCATGGACATTGGAAACAGTAATGCTATCTCTATGACATGATGTGACAGCTGCATATTCCTGACCTCTGACTGTCCACTGTGGATTCCCCCTTTTATGGCCACAAGTAATATTAGCTATTATACCCACATACATACCCACAGATGCCAATATGGGCACTACAGACTGTAATTTATATTCTGTTCTGCATCCCTATATGCCATGTCACCCTGCAGGCAATGGAGTTTGTAATGCAGTCCCTGTGCTGATTGCAGCTCCCCATGCATGCCACACAGCACACTCATTATCTCTGCTTTGGTATGACTTGCATCTGCTAATGTCTTATTTTACAAACATGCACGTCTGCTGATGAATGCAAGGGTGACACCCAGGTGAGTGACTATCTTGGCATCACGGTGGTTATGGCCACCTTCACATCTCTCCTCTATGCTGGATGCTAGTATGTTGGAGACAGTGCTCTTATCTACTGCCATCTGCCTTGGTGACTAATTTGTAGCTTGGGTTGTCATCATGTAGATGTGCCTTCCAGCAATAAACACAGGGGTGGTAAAGGCTCATATTGCATATCCACTGCTATATGAATAACAGCTGATTATAAGATTCCCTCCAATGTTAGCATTTCTGACAGTGCCACTGTGCCACTGGACTGTGTAATGTGCATGATACCACCACTATCAGTCACCAAGGACCCACTAATATAAGGCATGCCCAGACCTGTTGTGCTGGTCCCATACTAGTGGATGCTATAAACACAGTCAGATATCTGTGCCAGTAACATAACATGTGTCATTTCTGCAACCACATGACACACACACACAACACTACATGCCATGTGTGTACATAGCCTATGGGCATATATGTATCTTGTGGTGGTGGCTGTTTCTGCTGCAGCCTTGACATATGTAGGGAACAGATATGCAGATGGTTTTATATATGAATAGCAGTCACATCAATGAAACTGTATCCTACAGTACTGGCATATGTGCCTTTTAACTTGGTGTGTCACCTACAGACACCCATGTAGTCTTTACCAGCCCAATCCTCTCAACCAGGTCACTATCAGGTATAGGAGTTCTATCACATTCCCTAAATAGGAATATTGGGTCCTCAGTTCTATCAAATTCCTTAGACAGGGATACAGGGTCCTCAGTTCTATCACATTTTCTAAACAGGAATACAGGGTCATCAGTTCTATGACATTCCTTAGAAAGAGATACAGGGACCTCAGTTCTATCACATTCCTTAGACTGGGATACAAGGTCCTCAGTTCTATCACATTCCTTAGACAGGGATCCAGGGTCCTCAGTTCTATCACGTTCCCTAAATAGAAATACAGGGGCCTCAGTTCTATCATATTCCCTAAATAGAAATACAGGGTCCTCAATTCTATCACATTCCTTAGACAGGGATACAGGGTCCTCAGTTCTATCTCATTCCTTAGGCACTGATACATTGTCCTCAGTTCTATCACATTCCTTAGACAGGAATTCAGGGTCCTCAGTTCTATCACATTCCTTGGAGAGGGATACAGGGTATTCCTCCACCTTTGTGGCAGTCCACTCTACTGGTGGTCCACCCCCTGTGGCTAACCTGTCAATTTCCTGTGCCTTGGTCTTTGTAGGCAGCATCATACTTGTCCACTCTGTGGCACATATATAATACTGTCCTTTCTAGCTGCTCATTGTATTCACATCCTGCCCTAGTCTCTGCCACATCTGCACAAGGAGTCCTTAAACTGCTTTTCCCTTCTCAAGGGTATGCTCACCATGTCTGCATATGTACTGTAACACCTCCACCTCTGGTGCATTAAACCTTTCCAGTCACTGCTGTTCTTTTAGCGTCACATCAGTACCTGCTGATCAGTGGGTATATATATGAATAGGTATGTACATACAAGAACTAATCCAGCCCACATTCAAAGCTCATAGTCCAAGGTGCTGCTTTGCTGTCACCATTCAGACACCATACTTTTGTGTTACCGGTGCCTGCTGTTTGTTAGAGCTATACTATCAATACAGGATGAGACCCATGTATTGCAAGCCTCATATCCGCCATGAGCATATTTAAGTCTACACAACAGGACACATTCTTGGCCTGACCTTGTTCTTTGTTCACTGAAAGACTTCCACAGATTGCCATCTGTCCTGCCTGTGCTCCATTGTTGTTATGGTAACCCTCATAGAAGCAGGTTGACTGGTTGACAGAAAATCTACCAGGTACCAGTAGACTGAAAAAACTGTTCTGAAACAACTTTCAGTGAACCTTGGAAGTAATCTTGCTTCTCAGGGGACAAGCAGATATTTCTTCTGTAGATGATGGAGAGAAAGAGACACCTCTGAGACCATCTGCTTCCCTTGCTGTCCCAGCAGTGGTCTGCCCGTTATTTACATTTTATCTCTATCCTCTCTCTCTCTCAGTACATATGCATAATATATATATATATATATATGTGTGTGTGTGTGTGTGTGTGTGTGTGTGTGTGTATGTATGTATATTTATATACAGATATCTAATATCTCCCTTTCTCTATTGATCTGTCTATCTCTCCAGAAGAGTAGTAAGAATGATTCATATTCTTCATATACTAGATACTATAATGGTTCTACACTTTACTAAGGTAGCTTGTGCGCACATCTTACAGGAAATAATTTCCAGACAATGCTTGAGGCAGGTTGTTTTGAAACAACAATAGACATTGTGAATATGAGACTATGATGTTGTTTCTTCAAGGTTGGATAAACTGCAAAGCACATAATGTACAGCACATTAGGATATGAAAGGCATTCATAAAGCCTCAGGACAATCTTTTTCTAACTTGAAAAAACTGTCAAAGGAAAGATGAATAGCGCTTGATTCATGCATGTTTATTTTGACACAAAAATGTTTATTCTATATTACTTATATATCAAGATGTGTCACTCATTGTAAACACAATATCATGAAAGTATGTACCTAAACAGTACGACTACTTTTAACGACAGGACTACATATATTAATTTCTGTTTTTAATGATATGGCAAGTAAGTTACTATTTTAAAAGTGTTTTAGGTGCTACCTTATTGTAGGAGCTTACTAAGTGTATCTCGTTCTTAATTTACCCACATAATCCAGTTCTGGGGCATAGAGGAGCCATATCCAGGCACTCCCTGGACAAAAGGCAGAGGAACTATTCCTGAATCAAGCACCAAGCTATGATGATATGCAGACAAACACACACACAACAAGCAACAGGTAAACTGAAGGAGTGTGAATTCACCTAAGCATTTGTGATATTGGAGTAAGCCAGACCACCAAGCAAAAACCCAAAATAGACAGAGAGAATATGCAGACTCTATACAGAAGGAACATCACTCAAGAAACAAACTGAAGAACCAAGCTTTGTAAGGCAGCATTGCTAACTGCGCCATTATGTTACCATGTGACAGGTTTACTGAAACTGTATAGCAGATCCTTGCAAATGTGAATGTTGTTTGTCCAGAACTACTAGCATTTCAAATGTATTTACTTATCTATATTTACTAGGATAGTACACTGATAATAATGACAAAAGGCACTAAAACTAACACTGTTGTTCACAATCAATAATGAGAATGTATCTTACAACGGCAGTGCCACTAATGCAAATATCTATGCATGACAGACACTTGAAAATGGATCTGGGAAATATGAATCGGAAACATTTTCAAACAACTTGGATTTCTCCTCTTCTAGAATCTGTCTGTGTGCAGAAATGTAATAAATATGTGTATGCAGAGGTGGTAGGGCAACAGAGCAAGGCCTACAGTGCATAGCAAGAATCAGAGTGTTAGTCAAAACAGAAAATGGTGAATGAGCAGCTATTTCAGAATGACTTATCAGTAAGCTGCATTAAACATGGTGAATATTTCAGGTTCAGATTAACCCAAGCACAGTTAAAGTTATCAACCAATGATATTTCTGTACTGTTACTTGATGTCTGCAGATTCATCAGAGCATTATAGTTGGATGTAATATTTTCTAACACGGGAAGTGCCAATAATGACAATCCTATTAGGTAGAATTACACTCAACATCACACCCTAGTTTGTAACAATTTCAAACTTTATATTACCATGACGTGAAAGCTTAGTTTTCAAACAGGCAAGGCAATTTGATGACTTAATAAAATGGAAGTGGAGGCTTTAACGCAGCTGTGTACAGGAAATGGCACTGTAGTTAAAAAAAGTTAACAAAAGTGGAACGGGTGTTATAATGAGTAGAATTTATTAAAAAAATGCAGTCTTAATCCTGTTGAATGACTAGAAAACATAAAAGATAAGTAGATAATGAATATTTAGACTGCATATTCAGGGGCTATGTAATGCTGATTCAAAGTACATTATTTAACAGTACCTTTTCTTAAATATTATACAGATATTTTATGCAAATAGTTATAAATGTTTTCCCTTGTATGGAATTCCATAATTACATAAGAATGTCACTAATCCCTTTAAGTGACCCATTGTATTGGGAAGTAGCCCACTTTGAACCACTTTTTAACACTTTTATAGGTTCATAGGTTCATAGGTTCATACTAGGCTATCTGCCCTAGGGCATTTATAAGCCTAGCCAGAATGTGTTTGGCTTTCGCCATCCATTTTAAATTTATTTTGCTATGCCCTTTTTCGAG
>NC_056750.1:692135323-692167823 GCF_019279795.1 Protopterus annectens
CCCCTAACCTGTCATTTACAAATAAAGTTCACACATGCTTTCTGAATCCGTATAATCCATCCATCCGTCCATCCATCCATACATCCATCCATCCATCAATCCATCATTTCCCTCATCAGTAAGAATTTGAATACGCAGAGAATCCTAAGAATGATATGAATTATATTAATACTCCAATTCTCCTAGGAACTATGTTTTACATCGCCAGCCACTTTTCAGTAACTCATTCATATATGTCAGTGCAGCTTGAGTTTTAGCAACATTTCCCACTGTATCTCAGAGAGACCACAAGTTAGAAACTTCACATCCCCAACTATTTTGATTTTTGTATTTTGTTAGTGCATCCATCTTTCCCCATTTTACTTCTAAACATTTCCCATACAGACAGGAGTACCTTACCAGTCCTGTCCATTTTTAACAGGTAGTCCTCAGCAGACCTAGCAGAATGTCTCCAATCATCTATTTTCTTCTTTTCTTTACTGCTCTGAATTTTTGTTTTACCAGGAAGAACAGGTTCTGAGTTATGATACATCTTGATTTATGTCTGTTTCGCCACTCATACCTGTTTGATCAATAATTCAGTGAACATAATCATAAAATTCCTAATGTAAAGTTTTCATCTAGCTTCTACAGAAAATTCAAGGATGTTACAGTTATTGTCACAGAGATGCTGAAAAATTAGAAATGTACTATGCTGAGCACTGCCAATTTCAGACCCCATCCCCCCATAAATACTATCCATAAAGCTGCAGGAAATCATCAGACTGACTACCTGTAAGGGGGAGGAGACTATATCCAAGTTCTCATCTAAAAATCCATCCAGTAATACGAGGAGCAGGAATTACATTAAATAATTTTTTTGCAGATCTATAGAAGTGGTTCATCCGGCATGCAAATAATTCTATTGGTGCTAAGCTACTAAGGCTGACATCTGCTGCAAGTCTGAACTGTAAATTCAACTTTTTTTTCTAATATGTTTTTTCTTCTGGAACTGTATATAATTGAATAGTTTATTCCAAAGCACAAACAAACACAGGCACATGAAGAACACAAAGCACATAAACGTAAAATCAGTTCCCCTTACGTTTTCCCCTTACAAAACTTCATCAGATAGGCATATACTGTCCAGGTGGTCATGTTAAATACCTTTTCAAATTAAAATTGACCAATGAAAAACATTCATCTATTAACTCTATTAATGTGCATTTAGACAGTTTAATAGTTCACTTTTGGGCACTTCTACCACTTCTTTTTGTTGAATAGGACATGTATTATAGGTTCCCCAAAGTGCTCTTAAATTTGTATGTGCACATTCTTGTGGAATGTACCTTTGCATTTAAGCTACAAGTTATGCCTGACTATTCAGCAATGTTCTGGCTCTCTGTTATGATTTCTTTAATGATACAATGTGATATTAAATGCAAATGCAAATGTATACTAGCAGAGGGAATTTGCTTGTAAAATAACATGACATCTTTCTTTTTTTTTTTTTCAAAATTAAAAATTTGATTGGTGAAGCCACTTTTAATAACTTCATATTTTTTGATAAAACTGGATCTACTTTTATTTTCCTTTGGCTGTGAGAGTCTGAGTTGTGTTTGGGAAGGATAACTTATATTCTACAGAATTATTCAGTTGTCAGACTAAGAAATATAATAATTAAGGTGAAAGGTCAATCTTGCCAGAAGAGATTTGGCAATGAAAAAAATTTACTACATCCTAAAAAGCTGCTGCTTATGTTGAAAAGAAAATTTCTGTTTACCTGCATATTTTATTCACATTATTTACGTAGTTCAAAACTGCGGCAACAACAGCTCTCATTTTGAGGTTTCATAGAAATTATCTGCCAGAATGATTGATCATTAGTTTCCTGCTATAGCACTATGGAGACTATTCACTTATGCAGTCTACTCTCATACATTAAAAAGCGGTCTTAAAGAGTGCACTTCCATGTTGGGGGATGGGAGCATTGTTATTGCTAAAATGTCATAAACTCAAAGATACTGAAGTGTTGCATTGACATAGCCTGGAATAGTTATTGCAACATAAATTATGTCAACCATTATCACAGAAATAACAATGAAACCTAATAATGTTTACGTCCTCTCTAGAACTTGCCTTTCACCAACTAATGGACACAAATACACACATATAACACACACACACACACACACACACACACACACACACACACACACACACACACAAACAAAACACACTCATGCACTTGCCACCTATAACATGCACCACACATGGACACTTACACACCTGAGTGTGCATATTTATTTATTTTATTCAACATTTGTTTACTAGGAAAGTCCAAATGAACACAAGTCCTTTTTCAGCGGAGATTCCAGGGAGAAAAGCTCCATGAGTAACTGTAAATTTTAATGCACAAATTACAATACTTAGTATAAAGTAAACAAAATGTAGTATACATAAAAAAATACAAATTTGTTACATCATGACAACAAAACCTAGGATTTGAACATAGTTAGTATTATTTGTAAAATATGACTTATATCACAATATAAGGTTAAGACAGACCGGTAGGAATAAAGATTAAACACTAGGGAAGAAGTTGGATATGGTTGGGGTATACTGTGATGTATCAGAGCATTCATAAGGGGTTAGTATAGAAACATAGTCACTTATTTTTTTAGATAAGCTTTAAGTGATGGTTTAAATTGGTTAGTGGACAAGATTGAGAGAATAGCATTAGGAAGGGAGTTCCAAACATGAGATATACAGCTGGGAAATAAGGATTCTCCTGCAGTGTTTTTGGCCTTGGAGATGGTGAGTAAGTTCTTATTGTTAGAGGGAAGTGGTCTGCTGGAACTGTAAGGAAGGATGAGATTTTGTAGTGCAGGGGTTCTGGCTAAATGTGTTACAATGTTGTGAGTTAGAGATGGTTGTAAGAAATAATCTTGGGAAGTCCAACGCAGTCTAGTATCCTTAAAAGTGTACAATGATGTGTTCTATATGGGCAGTCAGATTCAAACTTAGCAATTTTATTATAACATGCTTCTAGCTTAGAGAAGTCAGTTTTCCTAAGAGAAGTTAACATTGGAGAGGCATATAGTAGAGTGGAGAGCAGATGGATTTGTAATGTAATTTTGGCCATTTTGGTTAGGAACGTTTTATGCCTATATAAACTTCCAAGTTTCTTATGGACTTTGTTATTGTTAGGGAGACATGTAAGTCAAATTTTAGGTTATTGTCTATTTCCAATCCAAGAAGCTTTTATGGGTTGTTGGGAAGATGACAGTATTGTCTTTGGCTATTATGTTAAATGGTAGGCATAAGACAGATGTCTTGTTAGGTTGGAAGAGTAATAATTTAGTTTTGTTTGGGTTCAGGATTAGATGGGCATTGGCTAACCATGTTTCAACAGAAGTGAAAATTTCCAGTGTTTGAGAATGAAGAGCTGATAGAGAAGTGGCAGCACAGATTAAGTGTTGAATCATCTGCATACTGTATTATTGAACCATGCATTATGAATGTGTGTGTGTGTGTGTGTGTGTGTGTCTGTGTCTCTGTCACTTTCTCTCTGTCTGTCTTTCTCTCTCTCTCTCTATATATATATATATATATATGTATATACACATATATCAATATAAATATATATATATATATATATATATATATATATATATATATATATATATATATATATATATATATATGGGTCTAGGACAGTTGATCGAAAGACCAACTGTGCAACCCTACCGAACACCGTTTACCGAAACTGCTTTCACTGAAAAAGCAGTTTCGGTAAATGGAAGGTAAAACAGACACACACATACACAAAAACAAAAAAAAAACACACACACTATGTTTACACAGGGGGGCTTTGCCCACCTGCACCCCCCTACTTTTATATTCTCACTCCGAGACTGCACTATAGTGGGGAATAGGGAATATTCCCTTATCCCCACTGTAGTCCAATCTCGCCCACTATCACTTCCCCTCGATTCCCTGTACTTTTGCGACAGTTTCGTGAAAGCACTTTTTTTGTTAAAAAATGCTTTCACGAAACTGTGACAGCCCGTTTCACTTTCGGTGAAACAGTCTTTCGGTAGACTGTCCTAGACCCATATATATATATATATATATATATATATATATATATATATATATATATCTACACACATGCATATATATATATATATATATATATATATATATATATATATATATATATATATATATATATATATATATATATATATATATATATATATATATATATATATATATATATATGGGCCCACTTCAGTAGATCGAATGTTTACAAGTTCGAACCACATATGGCCGAGACCATATGTTCGAACTTGTAGAACTGAATGGAGATCTCTGTACAGTGCGGAATGGGAAGATTTCCAATTTCCGGAATGTAGTGCGATCTCGGAGTTGGTATATTTAAGTATGGAGTGTGGGGGGTGCAGGGGGCTGTAAACGTTTAGTTTTGTGTTTTGTTGTTTTATTTGTTTTTACTTCAGTGTCGAACTTTTACGAGTTCGAACATATGGTCTCAGCCATATGTGGTTCGAACTTGTAAACGTTTGATCTACTGAAAGAGATCCATATATATATATATATATATATATATATATATATATATATATATGAAATGAACACACAGACACTTACAATAAATTGCAGCATGGACATCTAAATAAATGGCGAACAGCAATTTCCAATTTTTTAATCAAATCTTAGCAAAAAGTACAATGTACTATACACACATGTAAAATCTCCAGACTTGTAAAATATACCAAATACATGTACATATGCACACCAGGAAATTCATATCTACATTGCACTAAATTCATGCATATGGACAAATACTAAATGAGTTTATAACATCTAATACTGAGAAAGAGAAGTTGTGCTCCATTCCTCAGTGTCCACACTGCATCCAATGAAAGACCTTCAGATAGGTTAGTGACACAGTGGTCATGCCCTTTATTACTCACCTTATTCATATCGTGTAGATCAATGCAGGTAGGAAAAAAGTCCTTCTCTGCAACAGTAGCAACACTTTTCACCAATTCTGTTTAATCTAACGTTCCATTCTCTACAGTTCCTGTTCACCCTTAGTATTGACAATGACTGCTTGAATCAGTAACACAGTGCATGAATTTATCTGAAGATGTTACTCTCCTGTACGACTGTAAATAAATAAATCAGTATTGAAATGCTGGATATTAATGGTATGTCCCTGTGTGGTATTCATGGTGAGTCTGTGACTGTACAACTCTTCCATTACCCTTTTGGCCATGTTTTTCATACTGTGAACATGTCACACCATGAATGCTTTTTTTAGAAAACAAGCAACGTAAAATATAAGGTGATGAGGAAAATCCCAAGGATTCATGAACAATTGTGTAGGCTTCACCTTAGGTAAACCTATTCTCAGAGTAAGCATGAATAGCTCATACGAAGTAAGGGCATGTTGATTACAAGAATTAAGATGCAGGGGATGTTAAATGTAGAGAATGTACATAGAATACAATGTTAATAATGCCAACAAAAGTAAAAGGGAAGGGTAAACAGAGAAAATTTATATAGTTTATGCAGTCAAAATGTGATAATATCACAAAGAAACATTTTAAACAGTAATACTTCCATGTTGATATAACAATATTTATTCTTGTTCACAATTCTTGACCCATACACACAACTAAAAAATGACATGCCAACAGTTGATGTGAGAGGGACACAATGTACCATTGTAACAAATGGGAGTAAATGTGATATGAATGTTGACAGCATGATGAGCTAACAGTTAGCAATGACAATGGGTACATAAGAAGTTATTCGCATAGACTGAAGTTACTGAATATAACATATATACAGGCAACTTATGTGTGATAACTGACAATAATGCTGTTATCCACTTAATCATATATAAACAATAATAAATGAGCCCTACAGCTGTTGTGTCATGCACATCTGAAAGTTGAAGAGCACAGTAACAATACACATCTACACATACTATATGCATTAGAAGCCTTCTGTACACAGCACAAAAGACAAGCATGCACTCACAGTAGTCAATCATTGCTGGCTTCAAACCTCCTTCATCTTTAGTTACACAGTGGTTTAGACAGCACAACATCAACCACCAGCACCACACGATAAGTAAAAATACAACTGTCATATAGTTCATTTTTGAAAGCGTGATGTAACCTCTGTGTTTCTAAAACTGGGTATTGACGGGGGTAATAGAAATTTATACAGTAGCCCTCTGTCTGTGAAAATACATCTTCTAAGTAAAACTTTACATAAGGGGAGTTGTTACAGAGCCAATTGTACGTGATAGTACACATGGTTATACCATTTAAGAAATGTTGCATTCAACCCCCCTACCTATCTAGTTATGGAACCTGGAGAACATATAATTAACTACAAGTGCCACAGGAGAAGTCAGGCTTTTACAGTGAGGGAGTGCACTTATGAAAGTGTGACCTCATCAGTGTGTCACAGAGAAGATGTTTGTGGGAAAAGTTGGAAAAGGCAATGGGGCACTCCACTTCCATGTTAAATTCTTCCCGAGTTGAAGTAGATGTAGCACCTCTGTTCAGAAAGCTATACACATTTGTCATTGAAACCACACACACAAGTTCCCCACTGTGAGATTTGAACCCCCTCCCTACATACCTATCTAATTACACAATCAATAGAACACAGTATTAGCTGAATGTACCACAAGAGAGGTCTGATTCTGAAGGATACAGACTGTATTTTTGACAGGATGACCTCATAAATGAGTTGAAGAGAAGAAGCCCATAGTAGAAGCAGAAAAATGTGCAGAGGGAGCTGTGTCCAAAGTTAAATTCTTCGATTTTGTGGAAGCAGACACAGCACATTAGTTGTTAAAACTTTACTTACCTGGTACAAAAGCCACACACAAGTTCACATCTGTCACATTGAACCAGTAACCTAACTTGTTGTACAATCTACAATACACTGCTTGAATCACAAGTGCCATAGGAGAAGTCTGACATGTAAGAAGAAAGAGTGCACTTTTGACAGGATATCCTCATCAGTGTGATGAAGAGAAGATTTTTGTGGTAAAAGTAAGATAAGGGGAAGTTAAACTCTCTCCTCAGTGGAAATGGATGCAGCACATCTGTTCAAGAAACTATATATATCTGATATTGTAGCCACATACACTCATTAGCTCACTGCAGTGAGATTCGAACTACCTACATATCTAGTTACACAATCTAGAGAACAAAGTATTAGTCACAAGCACCACAGAAGTCTGATTCTGAAGGCTAGACAGTGAACTTCTGACAGAATGACCTCAAGTGGTATAAGGTGAAGAAGGAGCTGTGTCCAACATCATATTTTTCTCCTGAGCAGAAGTGCACACAGTACATCTGTTGTTGAGGCTTTACTTACCTGTCACTAGAACCACATACAATCACATACAAGTTCACCACTCTCAGACTTGAATTACCCATCTATCTAGTTACACAATCTGAAGAACACAGTATTCACCACAAGCACCACAGGAGAAGTTTGAATATGAATGGTAGAAAATGCACTTTTGACAGGATGATCTAATCATTGTGTTGCAGAAAAGATGTCTCTGGTAAAAGTGGGATAAAGTGGAGTGGGAGCTGTGTCCAAAGTTAAAGTCTTCTCCTGAGTGGAAGTGGACACAGCACATTTGTTGTTGAGATTTTACTTAGCTGTCACTAGAAACACACACAGTCACACACAAACAAACAAGTCTACCACTGTCATATTAGAAATGCCTACCTATCTAATTATACAATCTAGAGAATACACTATAAATTGCAAGTGCCACAGGAGAAGTCTGACTTTAAATATGTGAAAATGAACATCTGTAAGTATTAAAACATCATTGTATTAAACATGAGTTGAGTCAGTATGAATACCACATCAGGTCTCCACTGAAAAGAGAAAAGTGACCTAGTAGGACTTACCCTGTCAACAAAGAGTAAAAAAAAATAATAACTAAACATGCATACACCATATACATACATGAGATTATAAAGTGCACAAATGACAATTCTGAGGAAATTTTAATATATATCTATATCTATATCTATATCTATATATATATATATATATATATATATATATATATATATATACTGTACATGTAAAATTACAGGGTTAGATTCTTCCAAGGAGTACAATTTTGCAAATATTGTGTGGAGGTATTAAAACAGTAAATGGTATTAGTATTTTGTAAGGTAGCTTTGAAGAAAGTACAGTAAACCTTCAGTTAACTAGCACCCATAGGGATTGGTAGATGCTGGATAACTGTAGTTTTTGGTTGCTTGAGAGTTACTATTAAAAATAAGTCTGACTAATACTGTACCTATATTATTTGTTTGGTTTGACTTGTTCTCAGGTTGAGGGGAAAGGGAATTTATTCCTATCTTCCTTTTTAAAACTGTAAAACTCTACAAATGAAAGGTATGTTTCTGTGGGGGGGGGGGGCAGAAAGTGCAATACATGAAAATGGTACTGTAGTTCTTTGCTTTTTTTTGCCAGTTGCTTGAGTGTGCTGGTTGCTTGAATTACAGTTAACTGAGAGTTTATTGTATATATCATGTTGATAATAGTAACAGCATGGGTGGAAACGGTTTTGTGAATAGATATGCAATAGCAGAGATTTTTATGATAACTAAAAGGTTAACATAAAGTAAGAAGCAAGAAGCAAAATACACGTGATGTATGATCAGCATTGAGCACATACACATTTCCACAAAAATGTGAAATGAGTTATTTGTTTTTTTATAAAAGCATGGTACTGGGGTCTATATTATATATCCGAATGGTTACATTTTCGAATCGCTAAAGAATGAACTTTAGTGATGGGACATTTAAATGTTCGAATATATTAAAAAAAAATTTTGAAAACCCCACTAAAGTGTGTAAGCAGGGGGGCACCTGCACACCCCCCGCTACTTAAATATACCAACTCCAAGATCACGCTACAATTTAGGAAATGGGAAATTTTCCATTTCCGCACTGTAGCACACTGAAATGCAATCTTGGAGTTTGCATATTTAAGTAACAGGGGTTGTGGGGGGTACAGCCCTCCACATGCAGGGTGCAGGGGGGCTTGCCCCCCTGCTTAAATCCTTTAGTTTGTGTTGTTTTTTTAAATATTATTTTTAACATATTCGAACATTTAAATGTTAGATCACTAAAGTTCATTCTTTAGCGATTCGAACATTTAAGTGTTCGAATATATAATATAGACCCGATTACTGTTTGATTTATATACAATACACTAAGCAATAGAGTTCCATAATTTAACCACTATTGCAGAGTAGACCAAGTCACTAAAATTATTGTTTTAATCATTACTAATTGGTTATAGATTCATAGGTTCATAGGTAGGTACTAGGCTATCTGCCCAAGGGCATTTATAATCCTAGCCAGAGTGTGTCAGCTTTCACCACCCCATTGATTAATTAACCGAGCCTCTGTCAAGAAGAGCCAATGAAGTGATCCCAGGGGTGTATTTTGTGTTACCCATCCACTCGTCAAGGTTTCTCTTGAAGAGTGTTAGTGAGGGGCTTTGCCTAATGTAGTTAGGAATTTTGTTCCAAAGCACGGGGAGTCTCTGTGACAGGAATCTATCCCTCCAGCATGCTCTATTTATTGTTGCAGCGAGGTTTAGCTCACTAGAGCGAGTGGCTCGCAGTGACTTGAATTTCTTTAGGTGGAGCATATCCATCAATTCTGAGTTGGACATGGCCTTGTAAGTCAGGCAGAGATCATCTCTGAGTAAGCAATATGCCACTGAGTACAGCCGGAGTTTTTCCAGTCAGGCTGCATAGGACATATGTGTGAGACCAGTAATCCTCTTGGTGAGGTACTTTTGTGGTCTTTCCAGCTGTTGGAAGTGTCTTGTGAGGTATATCCTAAATGGGGCATTGTATTCAATGATGGGTCTGATGAATGATGAGTAGAGGGGCAGTATAACCTCTTTATTTCTAGATGCAAACCCTTTAGTAATTAGATGGGCTACATAGAAGGATTTCCTAACTACTTTGGCAATATAATTGTCAAAGGAGAGATTATTATCTACCTGGGTTCCCAGATCTCTTATTACCTCTTCTGTATTAAGGGGGTTACCACCTATGTGGTAATTCATGGGTGTTTTGTTTTTCCCAAACGGGATGACTATGCATTATTTGGCATTTAGCTTGAGACCATGACTTTTACACCAGGTGTCTGTCTCAGTAAGGCCCTTTTGGAGAATGTCTGTGCCAGCCGGAGAGTCAATTATGGCTCCCAGTTTGCAGTCATTGGTGAACTTGGTTAGCCATAGTCCTCCTGTGTTTGCCTGTATTTCTGAGAAGTATATGCCAAACAGTAGGGGTCCCAGGATGGAGCCTTGTGGGACACCACTTTTGACTGGTTTAGAGTCAGACCTGGAGCTCGCTATTCTTACCATGTGCATTCTGTCTGTAAGCCAGTTGGCAACCCATCTCATAACGTAGGGGTTTATGTTCAGTCTGGTGAGTTTTTCTATAATTTCTGAGTGGAGAATGGTGTCAAAAGCCTTGGCGAGGTCAAGGTAGGCTGTATGAACTACCTTCCCCTCATTCTATGGCCTTGATGACTGCCTTGAAGAAGACAACCAGGTTTAGTAGGCATGATCTGCCCTTAACAAAGCCAAACTGGGTCAGGTCAAGTGTTTGGAGGTTCCCAATGTCTTTGTTAATGAGCTCCATGATGATACGCTCCATAGCCTTGCAGACTAGGCTAGTCAGGCTTATGGGGCGATAGTTACCAGGATCGGTTGTGGCCCCTCCTTTGTGGAGTGGAATAACCGTTGCTGTGTGCCATTCTATGGACACATAGCCTGTGGAGTAGCTGAGGTTGAACAGTGTGTTTAGGTGGGGGGTTAGTTCATTCTGTAGTTCATGCAAAACGCAGCCTGGGACACCATCTGGCCCCAATGAGGCTGTGTTTTTGGCTTTTGAAAGGGCTGTTTTCATCTGTGCATCTGTGATTTCCAGGACACTACACTTTTCCGGTATAGTTGTGGGCCTTTTTCAGGGTGAGAGGGGGGAGAAGTATGCACTGAATCTATCTGCCAGGATGTTGGCAATATCAGTGGGTTCAGTATATTTTGTGCTATTTTGCACTAGCTCAGAGCATATCTGCGAGTTGCCACTTAGATTCTTGATATAGCTAAAGAAGGATTTGTGGTTATCTTTCGAATCCTTGGCTATTTTTCTTTCAAAGTTAACCTTGGAGGATTTTATGAGGGACCTTAGTTTCTTACTGATACTGATCAGGGATGTCTTTCCTTCTTGGGATTTGCTTTTTTTCTGAACTAGTTTCTTCCTTCTATTGTATAGCCTGTTTATGGCAAGGGTCCACCAGACTGGTTTCCTTCTCTTAGGGGAGTGAGTCCTGGTTTTGCTAGGGATGACATGATCCATGCATCCTTGTAGGGGCTCATAGAGTGCATTTGTAAAGGTTTCTGCATCTTGGGCAGTGTTATCCTTTAGTGTGGGGGCTGTGAAACATACCATCTCTGTCTTAAGTAAGGTGAAGTTTGCTTTAGAAAAGTTTTTTACTGTGGTTTCCTTAGCTGGGGTTGGTGATGGGGTGTGGACATCCAGAGTGATTAGTTTATGGTCTGATCTAACCAGTGATGGGTTGACCTCTGGTGTGCAACACCTGTCACCCATGTTGGTGATGACCAGGTCCAATATGTTTTCACCTCTAGTAGGGGAGTTTACCAGCTGATCCAGGGCATTTGAGTTGATAAATTCCAGGAAGCGCTGGACCTGGGAGTTCGTACTTGAGTAGTTTTCCCAGTTAATGGTAGGGTAATTGAAATTGCCCAATATGAGGGTGTTCGGTAGGACCTTCATTTTTCCAGTGTCTTCAGAAAGGCTGAGTGGTGGTCCTGGGTCATGGATGGTGATCTCTAGCAGGCCACAATTTGCATTGCAAACTTGCCTGATGTTAGTTGCACCTGGATAATCTCAGAGGTATCAGGCTGCGCCACTAACCTGGAGGTGTAGGTATCCTTGTTGAATATGGATACACCCCCTCCTTTTGTGTTTTGGTCCATGTTCTGTGGCCGAAATGTATGGCATGAGTTATAGCCCAGTAGTGCTGGGGTGCTCTGTGGAGCCTTGAACCAAGTTTCAGTTACTGCACAGATGTTGACATTCTCCATACTGAGGAGTGCTTCAAGCACATGCATTTTGAGATTTAAACTTCTGGCGTTGAGTAGCATAACCCTCATTTTTTTATTTGTGCTGTTTACGGAGGTGGGTTTGACTTTTGAGCCTTGCCAAAAAAGGCACTATGGGGGCAGCAATAGCCTTGGCCAGTATTCGAAAGCCTAGAGGTGACAGGTGTAAGCCGTCTCTTGTGAAGCAATGAGGCCTGTTGAGCATGTCATCCCAGGCTGACAGACACTGGATCACCTTTGAATGACAGCAGAAGCTTAGCCAATTGTTGAAATTGATCATTTTTTTTTTATACTGTGGTATCATTGTTGGTGAGGGCAGGATGCTACTCAGGGTCAGGGTCATACCCACCTGGGCTACATGATTAGAGTGCTCTTCCATGTCTCTTTTCATGTAGTCCAGGGAGGTACGTCTCAGGTCATTTACACCAACATGAAGAATGACAGAGTCATATTTGTACTTGTTCTGGAGTGACCTGAGTGCTTGTGTTATGTGGTGGATTCTGGCTCCCAACAGGCAGCTAACATTAACCTTCTCCTTGTCCAACCTAGTGAGTGGGACGTCAGTGTGCCTGACTATAGAGTCGCCCATTACTAGTGTGTTAGGTATGTTATTTCACCTTAAGGGCTGTGATTGTGTGGCACATTGATTTTGTGTTTTATGTGTTGTCTGGTTTGTGATGGGAGGTGCAGGTTTTTTGGGTGTCTGCTTTGGAGGTCTGTGATGCTTTTGCAGGTTTTATTTAGAGCCTCCGAGTATGATTTTGTATATTTATGTGCATTGTTTGCCAGTGCTAGTTTAGTATGTCTATGTGAGGCTGGACGTGTGGTGCAAGTGTTAACCTTCGCCTCATGACTGCTTGTTCCAGTCTTGGGTGGAGAGAGCTTAGCCTCCAATTTAGCTATATAATTGCATCTCTCACATATGTTAATGTTTTTGTGGTAGGAGGAATGGGTTGTCTGTGTACATGAGGCAGTTGTAACATTGCCTCAGGATACCCAGGTTCACCAGCTGGACTGGAGAGTATACCCAAAATTGCCCTTTGGTCATGTCTGAATAGTAGGGTGAATTGCTTATTCGCTTGGTTGGTGAGGGGTGAATAATGAGCCTTGCCCTGCTGGGCAATCAAGTGTTGGGGTATATTAGTGCTTGCTATTAGGTCTGAGCAAGTGCTGGACTGTAGGATGCTTATTTAAGTGCTTAGGTTGAGAGTTAGACTACTTTCAAGGGAAAAACTGAAGAGGAGACTTTGTGGAGCCAGGATAAATTTAGCCCTAGCTAACCAGCACTGCCCAGATGTGCAAAACCGTACAAACACGTTTTTTTAAAGTAGAGAAATGAAAGTGATCAAAATTAGCCCAAAATGGCCCACAAACTAGTAACATCTGGGCTGGAACCACTCCTCCAGGGACAGATGGCTGCTCAAAACTCCCTCTCTTACAGGTGAACAGAGAAACCACCGTCTATCCAAGTAAGGTATCAGCAAATCTGAAAATTGTAACAGCTCTGAATTCAGCACTAGCCTGAAAACTGGACTATACTAGCTTAGAAAGGTGGGAAACAAGGACATTTTTTAAAAGATAAGGCAAAAACAGTAAAAATACACTTAAAACAGCTTTAAATGACTACAAACAGTAAAAAATACACTTAAAACAGCTTTAGATGACTACAATCAATCAGAAAAGGCTTTTAAACAAATTACCAAATTAATCAGTAAAAAAAATCTCAAAACTGAGCCCTGTTCCTGTAGTCTTCAATCAGACAAGTTCTAACTGCATGCTCCTGCCACTGGGGTGCAGGGGAACCTTCTCCAAAAAAGAAGGCCTGGATTAGTGCTCAAGTTATATGAGCAAAGCTAGATTCAGCAGGCCTGGATCTAGTCTATGCTACAGCAAACAAGGCACACCAATTTCAGTAAGAAACAGTTCAAATATGCAGGCACTATAAGCCATTAACCAGAAATTCCCAGTTCAGAAGGGCAGAGTCCAGCCTCTCCTCCCACAAGAGTGCAGACCACGAACCTTCTTAATGTAAAATAACTGGCCTGAAACCCAAGTGCTTAAACCAGAACTAATACACTTTTAGAATAACAGACACTGAGCCTTCAATCAGCAGTTCCTAACTTAGAAGGATGTAAGCTACTGTTAATGTGAAAGAACTGGTCTGAAGCCCAAGTGCTTAAACCAAAAGGCTTAGAAATATAGTTACACCAAGCAGTAATAAATGCAATTGAGTACTTTTAAGATGACACAAAAGCAAAATAAAGTAGGAAGAAACACAAATACAGTAAAAGCAGATGAAAAAAGTGCAAATTTTATTTTGAGTGAGCAAATGAGATGGGCACAGGAGGAGTATCTAAATGCAAATTTACAAGAGGGGCAGGCATTTTCAAAGCCACTAAGATTAACACCAAAACAAAAGCAGGGAGGGTGGGTGGGGAACTAACTGAAAAAATAGAGCCGCAACTTCCATCTGGATAGTATTCAATGCAACACAAATAAATCATTTTAAATGCTGTATTATTTGAAAAAAGTACAGATAAAGATTTACTTAAATTCACTCATATGTCCAGTTGATTTGATTTCATGTAGGTCTTAGCAGGCCAAAGCTCAGAGTTTAAGCAGAAAATAATTCAAAATGTACCACTTATATAAGGCAGGAACTGAATAACAATGAAGTAAACTACCCCCACTTATCACTGGCTATTCAAGAATTCTAACAAGCACTAACTGAAAAAACAGAGCCACAACTTCCAGCTAGATAGTATTCAATGCAACACAATTAAATCAATTTAAATGCTGTATTATTTGAAAAAAGTGCAGATAAAGATTTACTTAAATTCACTTATACGTCCAGTTGATTTGATTTCATGTAGGTCTTAGCAGGCCAAAGCCCAGAGCTTAAGCAGAAAATAATTCAAAATGCACCACTTATATAAGGTAGGAACCGAACAACAATGAAGTAAACTACCGCACTTATCACTGGCTATTCAAGAATTCTAACAAGCACTAACTGAAAAAACAGAGCCACAACTTCCATCTGGGTAGTATTCAATGCAACACAAATAAATCAATTTAAATGCTGTATTATTTGAAAAAAGTACAGATAAAGATTTACTTAAATTCACTTATACGTCCAGTTGATTTGATTTCATGTAGGTCTTAGCAGGCCAAAGCTCAGAGTTTAAGCAGAAAATAATTCAAAATGTACCACTTATATAAGGCAGGAACTGAATAACAATGAAGTAAACTACCCCCACTTATCACTGGCTATTCTAGAATTCTAACAAGCACTAACTGAAAAAACAGAGCCACAACTTCCAGCTAGATAGTATTCAATGCAACACAAATAAATCAATTTAAATGCTGTATTATTTGAAAAAAGTGCAGATAAAGATTTACTTAAATTCACTTATACGTCTAGTTGATTTGATTTCATGTAGGTCTTAGCAGGCCAAAGCTCAAGCTTAAGCAGAAAATAATTCAAAATGCACCACTTATATAAGGCAGGAACCGAACAACAATGAAGTAAACTACCCCACTTATCACTGGCTATTCAAGAATTCTAACAAGCACTAACTGAAAAAACAGAGCCACAACTTCCAGCTAGATAGTATTCAATGCAACACAAATAAATCAATTTAAATGCTGTATTATTTGAAAAAAGTGCAGATAAAGATTTATTTAAATTCACTTATACATCCAGTTGATTTGATTTCATGTAGGTCTTAGCAGGCCAAAGCTCAGAGTTTATGATTTAAAGGATTTCAATGACACAGTTGGACAGTACCTTTGAGTAAGGTTTCTGTTTGCCTGAAATATGTTGAGTTTATACAAAATGCTGTGCATTACTTGAAATAAGAGATTATATAATTTTTTGAGTATTAACAAGATAATTGTTTGTAGTGCTAAAAAATGAATGTGATCTATTTGGAAGATTTCAGTGAATTTCACTATCATATTATAACTTTGTTTCAGTTTATGTTAATGGGTTTAGTGAAGAATAAAAGAGTCTAGGAAGCAGCAGTAGTATACCTGCTGTACATATTACATGTTCTGATTTATATAACATTCCAAGGGTGTTTTTTCCTTCTTTGATTTAGCATGATTAATATGTTGGTCAAATTTAAATTTTGGCCCATTATAATGTTATAATGCATAGTAACTTAGTTTGAGACTACTTGTTCCAGATTAAAGTCTTCTTATTTGTGTTATTTTACATTCTTTGCTATGATTTTGAGAACATTTGGGTTAAGTACATTTTCTTTTTGGCATTTAGCACTACTTGACCTTCTCTATTATGCATTGTGTGATGTTATAAAGGAATTTTTAGAATATAATTTGAAGTTGGCTTAAGGTTTAACTCATCATCAAAGTATTAAGTTGTCAGTGTATTGCATTAGTTAATATTTAAAGCATATTCTGGATGAATACATCTCTTAAACTGGCAGTATATCATTCAGCTGTTCGTGTAATCCTTCTCTATTTAATACATTTCTCATTAACTCTAATGGGTGTTTCATTATATAAGGCAATTCTTCTTTGAATGCAGCAATCCCCAATACTGCCTATGTTTCAGAATGTTCCAGTGTAATTAACTGTATCCATCTATCAGAGTTATCTCTTGTCATTCTTACTATCTCTAAATTTTGGAGGGAAAAGCACTCTGGATTTCAACTTAATTTTCTTCTCATTTTGATTGGGCCATATGCAGTTTCCCATAATACTTTCAAAAATACTCAGTCTCAACTGGGTTGTTGCATGAGGGGATATCTTTTTAGTTTATTTAGTGGTGAGCCTGAAGTGACTGCCTTATACTCAGTGAGAAAAATAATAAGACAACACTACTGCTGCATCATGTTCATTTTTGAGTCTTACCCCTACCACTTCTCATGTAACCCATGTCATTTAATGGATATTTTCTAATCATATTATTTGGCTCTGAACACTATCTTTTCTTGATCAAATTTGCCTTACTTCTCATTTCATTCAAATCAATTTCACTGCATACATTGTTCTTTTTACCAATACTAGATGCCTTCCTGTGGCTTCCCTGTTTTTGTTTTAATTTTCTTTGGTTTCTTCCGTTGCTGTATGTCATATTGCGTATTCCAAATTCCATTGTTTACCATCTGTAATAATTTTTCAGCCCTTTCAGCTTTAAAATTGTTTAACATGGTCTTTCTCTGATTTCTTGTTGTTTCTTGGTTTCTCATGCTGGCACCATGTGCCATCTTCCAAAATCCCTCTTTATTTTCCCACTCCAACAATTGAGAGGCTTATACTCATACACTGGCACCCTATCAAGCAAGAAACTTTTAGTAGAATATTTGGAGACAGCACTGAGACGTGTTCAAGGCAACTTCATATGTTACCATAGTTATGGCAGTGGGAAACTTTTTTGTGTATGTCATAGTCAGTCACATCCAAAGCCCAACAAGCAAATACATCTACATAAAAATGTGTCCACACATATCTGCTGTTGTAGTATAGAGTATTTGGGTCCCTGGTGTCCACCACAGGGTATAATATTCAGCACTGCTCAATCTGTACTACCCCAGGTTACTCCTTGGGCATCAGGTCCACAAATCAAACCCAGGATGTCAATAGTATGGTCAGAAGCTTAAACACATCCAAAAGCCCACAATACATCTACATAAAATGTCCACATTTGCCAAGGAGAGTATTTGGGTCCCTGAACCACCAGGGTATAATATCCTGCACTGCCTGAATCTCGTACTACCCAGTTACCTCGGGTATCAGGGTCTGTCAAATCAAACCTGTATCAGTTAGTATGTCGGGGTGGTTCATCCCCAGTGCTGGACCAACCTGAACCTCAGGAATCTCATTCCACCAATATTGCAGGAGTTTTGAAGCAATGTGAAACATAACTCAGATTCTTATTATATTATTAGATATAGACACAACCACATCCTCTATGTTGAAAACAGTATACCCTTTAGTTTTCCGTTAAGAGAATAAATGCATGCTCACTGTATGCTGTGATCAAACTTTATATTTTATAATATATGTTTATTCAAATGACATGTCTGACTTGATTTCTTTCTCCTAAACTGATAGACCTTGTTATTTCTCCCAAATGAAATATCCATTTATGACTCACTTAGTTAATATTTAAAGCATATTCTGGATGAATACATCTCTTAAACTGGCAGTATATCATTCAGCTGTTCGTGTAATCCTTCTCTATTTAATACATTTCTCATTAACTCTAATGGGTGTTTCATTATATAAGGCAATTCTTCTTTGAATGCAGCAATCCCCAATACTGCCTATGTTTCAGAATGTTCCAGTGTAATTAACTGTATCCATCTATCAGAGTTATCTCTTGTCCTTCTTACTATCTCTAAATTTTGGAGGGAAAAGCACTCTGGATTTCAACTTAATTTTCTTCTCATTTTGATTGGGCCATATGCAGATGTTCTTCATTCCACATTGCTGCAGTCCTAACCATTGGGTAGTCCGCTGTCCAGTCGGCCCGAATACCAAAGTATATGGCTGACGTCGGTCAAGGCGCATTAGACTGATGTCAGGACGTCAGGGTACTAATGCGCATGACCGACGTCATATCCTCAGTCTTTTTTGCCGCATGGTCCGATGCAGAAGCAGTTTTGCGAGTGCAGGTTGGCGTTCTGAAATTTTCTGAAGTCGGAGTTTCAGACCGAATCAAAGTTGGCTAAGTACCTGCTAGAACATTTTGGTTTTTCTTGCCTCAGTATTTAACCGGATGTCAGAAAAAGTGAATAACTGTATTTCTTGTGGGAAACAGATACCTCATAGGGATTACCATACTTTGTGTATACCTTGTTTAGGGCCTGAGCACGGCGTTGTTGGTTGCCGCCTTGTGCTAGATTTAACAAACGCACTATTAAGAGAAGGTTAGACTGTGCCAGGTTAGTGTTTGGGAAGCGTTGTAATTATAAAATGCCGTCGGATGCTCCGACGCCCGCTTCCAAAAGCGCAAGGACAAAACAGCAAAGCCTAGGGTTGATGAACCGGCAGTCCCGGACGCCGGTTCTTTAGAAGGCTCAGTGGAGCCAGAGGTTTTGCCAGGAGTTTCTTTGGAGTCTCAGGCAGAGACTTTACTGTTACAGGATGTGCCTTCTCAGGAGGTAGGCCAAGTTTAGCTTCAGTGGGGGCTTCTCCTAGCACTTCAGGTTCTGTGCCTAAGAAACATATGCTTAAAATGGCAGAAGATTTGATTACTATGATTAGAGGTTCTATGCCCCCTCCTGATAAGAGGCCTAGGGTGGAACCTGAGTTTGAGAGTTTTGAACAGTGTTCAGAGGCTTCTGAGTCTTCTGTGGAAGACTTGCAGGAGTATCCTCCTTATTCTGATTCTGATGTGGATGATTCCACTCCTACAGCTTCTCCTCCTGAGGATTTCTCATTTTCAGAGACTCTGCATTCCATGAGGGAGCACTTTAAATGGGAAGGCCAAGATTACTCTGATTCCAGGAAAAGGCTTAGGGAATTCTTGTTTTACCCCAGCATAGGCCCTTAGCTATACCTCCTGTGTTGAATGTGGTGGAAGATGTTTTGCAGAGGCTTCCCTGAATCCTGATTCTTTGCCTCCTGCCCCTGTTAAACCTGATAGGTACTATAGGGTGCCTGAAGCTCATAAGTATCTTTTAAGCGTCCTAGGGCAGACCCGAAACTGTTTCTCAGGGACCTAAAGGTGTTAAGGCCTCTGTTGTTAAAAATCCTGTTCCCACTGATAAAGAGGCAAGGGCTTTGGATAGATGGGGAAAGAAAGTGTATACTTCTTCCACTTTAGCCATGAGGGCGTTGAATTGTCAGTTTCACATGCTAAAATATCAAAATTATCTCCTTTCACAATTGAAATCTAAGGTGGATGCTTTGGCGGAAGGTATTGAGTGTAAAGAGTTGCTGGATTTAGTTCATGTGTCTGAACAAGTGGGTAAGCATTCTTTGCAATGTGGTTTTGATGCTGTACAGGCCTCCTCGAGGGTGGCTGCCACTAGTTCTGTTCTTCGCAGGCATGCCTGGTTGAGGGATCAGAATTTAGCTGAGCATGTTAAGACAAGGATTTTGGATGCTCCTTTACAGTCTGATGTGTTGTTTAGTTCGCCTGTGGAAGCAGTTTTAAAGAAAATGGAGGACAAAGCTAAGTCTATGCAAACTGTTAAAGATTTTTGCAGGTGCAGCCACCAAGTTTAGTAGAAATTGGCCTACTAAGGGATGGACATATCCTGCTTATGATTCCCAGTCTAGGGGTAGGTCTAGACGTGGTAGGGCAGAGCTCAAGGTTCTTTTAGGCCTAGAACAGGAGTTCACCTGCACAGACTACTGGTGAGGGCAGGATACAGTTCTTTCGTAAACATACCCAATGACCTGCCTTTTCAGCTGCCAGTAGATTCTCGCCTGGCAGCTCCTTTGGGAGGAAGACTGTCTCTTTTCAAAGAAAATTGGGATTTAATTACTCAAGACAGATGGGTGTTGGATATCATTCACCACGGTTACAGGTTTTATTTCCATACATTGCCCTCTTTCAAAGGCATGCCAGACGTTCCTCCTCCACAAAGGAAAGAGGCTCACAAGCAAATTTCTCTGTTACTCCAAATAGGGGCCATTCAGCCAGTCCCTGTATCAGAAAGGGGCCTAGGATTTTATTCTCGCCTGTTCCTAGTACCAAAGAAGGGGAACACGTGGAGACCAATTTTGGATTTATCTATCCTCAACACTTATCTGGACATTCCCAAGTTCAAGATGTTGACGTTACAACAGCTTTTACCTCTGTTGGGCAAAGATCACTGGATGGTAACTTTAGATCTCAAGGAAGCTTACCTTCATGTGCCTATAAGACTAAGTTGCAGGAAGTATCTGCGTTTTCGAGCTGGAAATTCTCATTATCAGTTCTCTGCATTGCCCTTTGGCTTATCTACTGCGCCCAGAGTATTCACAAAGGTTCTGGCTCCAGTGATAGCTTACTTCAGGCTAAAAGGAATTCAAATCTATCCTTACTTGGACGACTGCCTGATTCTGGCTCAAGAAAAGGAAGACCTTCTTCAGCATTTGGAATATGTTATAGCAGTGCTAAGATGCCTAGGGTATTCTGTGAACGAAATAAAGTCCAGTCTAGTACCCTCTCAAGACATGTGCTTTCTGGGTGTGAGACTGAATACAGCAGCCCAGATGGCCTTTTTAACCCCGGACAAACAAATGAATCTTTCCAGTTACTTCCATCAACTATCTCTTCAGTCCGGGCTGACTGCAAGGACAGTCCTTCAAGCCTTAGGGTTCATGGCATCTTGTATTCTGGTGCTTCCCAATGCCAAACTGCATATGAGGAAGCTACAATGGTATCTCAAAAATCTGTGGACACAGCACTGCCAGGATTTGGACACTGTCATTCAAATAATACCTTGCATTCAAAAGGAATTTTTGTGGTGGGCTCAGGAATGTCACCTAAACAAGGGACTCTCTGTGACCCGGCCAGAGGCAAGTCAGATTCTAACGACAGATGCCTCAGATGTTGCTTGGGGAGCTCATCTAAATGGAAAGTGGATACAAGACAAGTGGCCTGCCAGACTACAGCATCTCCATATCAACATGAAAGAGATGTTAGAAGTTCAGTTTGCATTAATTGCTTTCAAGGAGTTACTTCTTCCAGGGCAGGTGTTGATTCTAACAGACAACACAACTGTCATGTGGTACATCAACAAGCAAGGGGGAACACATTCTTACCCATTGTGCAGACAAGCAATGATTTTATGGGAGACTGCGCTCAGTCTGCAACTAACTCTTCAGGCAAGGTTTCTGCCGAGCACAGAACTCCTTAGCAGATGTATTAAGCAGACAAATCATGGATCCCCACGAGTGGAAACTGGATCTTCATGTATTTCAAACATTGACAGTGTCATGGGAACTCCAGACATAGATCTGTTCGCTTCTCCACTAAACCACCAGCTGCCAAAGTTTTGCACCTAAAGGATTTCATCACACAGCTTGGAAAGTGGATGCTCTTTCTTTCAGTTGGAAAAATCTTCATGTGTATGCCTTTCCACCTCTGCCTCTTCTTCCAAAGGTGCTTCTAAAGGTCAGACAAGACAAGCCAAGGATGATTTTAATAGCTCCAGATTGGCCTCGGCAGCACTGGTACCCATTACTGAGGAGTCTGGTAAGGAAGCCTCCATGGCCTTTACCCTTGATTCCACACCTGTTGTCTCAGAGGGACGGTCATCTGCTCAATGTCAAGCTTCACTCTCTACATCTAACAGCCTGGCATATTCTGTTTTGAAAGACAGCAGGTCTCAGCTTCCTCAGCAAGTTTTAAATGTGATTATGGAAGCCAGAAGACCTAGTACAAGGAAAGTGTACGCAGAAAAATGGAAGAGATTTTTGTTTTGGAGTGCAGCAAACAATTTGAGATAACTGAGCCAAATTTGAGTGTGGCTCTTCAATATCTTACTGAGTTACTGGACAAAGGTTTGTCTTTCTCTTCCATCAAGATTCATGCTGCAGCAATTTCAGCTCACTATGATTGTGACCCACCATTGTTTTCGCATCCTTTGTTCAAGCAATTTCTTAGAGGGCAAAGAATATAAGACCCCACGTAGAGCTCCTACTCCTGCTTGGGATCTCAATTTTGTGTTGGAGAAACTTACTCTACAACCTTTTGAGCTCATGGCTACTGCTGAATTGAAATACTTGTCATGGAAGACTGCTTTTTTGTTGGCTATTACTTCTGCAAGAAGGGTTTCTGAGTTGCAGGCCCTTATGGCAGTAGAGCCCTTTTTGATTTTCCATAAGGATAGGGTATCATTACGTACTAATCCTTCCTTTATGCCTAAGGTGGTTTCTAGTGTGGCTTTAAACCAAACTATTCATTTGCCTACTTTCTATGCAGATCCCCAAAATAAGGGGGACAAGATTTTACACACTTTGGATGTACATAGGCAGTTGCATTATTATTTAAGCAGGACTAAGGATTTCAGGCAGTCTCAGCAGTTGTTTGTTTCTTTTGCTTTGAGTTCTCAGGGCAAGCCTGTGTCTAAGCAAACTATTTCTAAGTGGATTGGGTTTTGCATTTCATTTTGTTATTCCCATCATGGCAAGGAAATTCCAGCTGGGATTAGGCCTCATTCCACTAGGGCTACTGCCACTTCAACAGCATTTCTAAGGGGGGTGGCAACTAAGGATATTTTGGAGGCAGCTACTTGGAGTTCAGTACATACTTTCTCTAAGCATTACCACCTTCCTCTCTACTCTAAATCTAGGGCTGGTTTTGCCACAGCTATTTTGCAAGGCATGTTGACAGCTCCTGCTTCCTTATGATCTGCCAGCCTCCCTTACCTCTGCTTTGGGATTCTACCCAATTGTTAGGACTGCAGCAATGTGGAATGAAGAACATAGTACAGTTTTGTACCTACCATAAATGTAGATGTTCGAGGATCCACATTGCTGCAGTCCAATTTACCCTCCCTCCTTCCCCTCTTTGTTTAGGGGTGGTGGTGTGAGTTACTATATATATATTATTGTATATATTGTATATATGTTTGGTGCAGGGCTTTTTGTTGTTTTGGTTTGGGCCTTGTCTTTTTTAGGGTCTTCTGACATCTGGGGCAAGAAAAGACTGAGGATATGACGTCGGTCATGCGCATTAGTACCCTGACGTCCTGACATCAGTCTAATGCGCCTTGACCGACGTCAGCCATATACTTTGGTATTCGGGCCGACTGGACAGCGGACTACCCAATGGTTAGGACTGCAGCAATGTGGATCCTCGAACATCTACATTTATGGTAGGTACAAAACTGTACTTTTCCCATAATACTTTCAAAAATACTCAGTCTCAACTGGGTTGTTGCATGAGGGGATATCTTTTTAGTTTATTTAGTGGTGAGCCTGAAGTGACTGCCTTATACTCAGTGAGAAAAATAATAAGACAACACTACTGCTGCATCATGTTAATTTTTGAGTCTTAACCCTACCACTTCTCATGTAACCCATGTCATTTAATGGATATTTTCTAATCATATTATTTGGCTCTGAACACTATCTTTTCTTGATCAAATTTGCCTTACTTCTCATTTCATTCAAATCAATTTCACTGCATACATTGTTCTTTTTACCAATACTAGATGCCTTCCTGTGGCTTCCCTGTTTTTGTTTTAATTTTCTTTGGTTTCTTCCGTTGCTGTATGTCATATTGCGTATTCCAAATTCCATTGTTTACCATCTGTAATAATTTTTCAGCCCTTTCAGCTTTAAAATTGTTTAACATGGTATTTCTCTGATTTCTTGTTGTTTCTTGGTTTCTCATGCTGGCACCATGTGCCATCTTCCAAAATCCCTCTTTATTTTCCCACTCCAACAATTGAGAGGCTTATACTCATACACTGGCACCCTATCAAGCAAGAAACTTTTAGTAGAATATTTGGAGACAGCACTGAGACGTGTTCAGGGCAACTTCATATGTTACCATAGTTATGGCAGTGGGAAACTTTTTTGTGTATGTCATAGTCAGTCACATCCAAAGCCCAACAAGCAAATACATCTACATAAAAATGTGTCCACACATATCTGCTGTTGAAGTATAGAGTATTTGGGTCCCTGGTGTCCACCACAGGGTATAATATTCAGCACTGCTCAATCTGTACTACCCCAGGTTACTCCTTGGGCATCAGGTCCACAAATCAAACCCAGGATGTCAATAGTATGGTCAAGGGTTCATCCCTCAGTGTTATGGATTGAACTTAAAACCTTTCTTATAGTCCTATTCCTTGAAGCAACAATTATTGGCATTATATGATGCCTTTGCATAATGAAAACATGCATCCTTCTGTGTGCATTCCTTATTTACATTATTGACAGCAGACACAACCACATCCTGTTGCAGCACAGTATTACCTTTTGTAGTTTCTTCCACAGACATTGCAATGTACAATGCCTTATCAAGTGCTAAAGATTTGTTAGCTACCGAATTTTTGAAATACTTTCATTATACATGTCATTCGCAAGTATAAATTATTAATGCCTTACCTAGACTTTCTCCCAAACTGACAGATCTTGTCTTTACAAGCATTTCTCCCAACAAAATAATTCCATTTGTTAATTCCACCCTGGTCAAATATGGTCATCTTGCTGTGACCTACTTCCTGCAAATCTGAGGTGCCATCCTATCTCCTCAGAATCTTATAAGTATTATACCAAACTCTTAACAGAGTAGTTACATCTGTCTATAGGCAGCAGTTATCCAGGTATTTTCCACTGCTTTTAGCATTTGTAGACTTGCATTTCATTCATTTGTAAGCTGTCTGCAGTATGATTTCAATTTTTTTCTTTTAATTAACTGTTGCTAGATTTCAGTGCCTACAGTTTAACAGTGCTCTGAATTGTCCTCTATTTTGTTGTTTAATTGTTCATTGCCTGAAAGTGTGAATTTTTAAAATGCTTGATTCTTGTGTCAGATTTAGGGCTTTTTCTTAACTGTGACTAAATGTCAGTTTCTATTGGATAGTTTTACCCTATGTTTATTAACTTGTTCATTGTGCATACGTGTAAATTTACAACCTCTGTTTGAAATAGTAGGAAGCTTTCTTATACTCGTGCATGTTTCAGCACCTGCATGTTAATATTGCTCTAAGTTGTACCCATCCCCCCTTTTAACTGCTCTTTACATTGATGTATAAATTACAAATAAGTATCTGCTTGCAATATGTTTGGTATTTTTAGAAGCTGTTAGTAGATTTCTGTACCTGCAGGATAACAGCACTGTGCATTGGCCTGTGATTATTTTTTAAATGTTCAGTGTCAAATCACAGTGTTATGCCATCATTGTGTACCTCTCATGAAAATGGTTTATGGTTTTCCTCTTTCTGCTGTACTGCTCCTTGTAGGGATTCAATATGTCTCCCAAAATATTTTTAAACCTTATGGCTTTTTTACCGCTCTTGTTTCAGGCCTCTTCACTCCTAGTACTGATTTCTATCATTATTCTTTGCCTCATACCAGGTTGTTATACCTCTATTTTCTCATGTAAATCCCTGCCTTTCTATTTTAGACTACATGATACACTGTTCTGAAACTCTATATCTGAATAAATAATTTTGGTGTTTCAATAATTCATTCTTATCTTATTTTCATTTCAACAGGGCATAATTTCCCTACCCAAAACAATCACTACTCAGCAAAAAAGACCATCAGACTTTTTGAAACAGTGAAGTGCATTTGCATTCCAAGTTCTCTGTGAAGACACAACTAAGCTCTGCAACTTTTTTTACCTTATGCTGGGAGTCATCTGTGAGGGCTGCTAGTTATTGTACAAGGAAATTCTTGGATAGAACTGCCTCTAGATTTCCTTAAACCAGAATGTAGGTAGCTCCACTCTCCTCCTTTCTACACTGACTCAGTGGGCTGCAAACCAACAGCAATTGCACACCTGAGAAAGGGTCAAAGGGGGAGGGCATGGCCAGAAAACTTCTCTCTGACAGAAAATATAATCAAAAAATTAAAATTTGGAGATAATGGTTAGCTACTTTTATTCATTAAGTCAGAAAAAATATTTATAGCTTCAAATTCTTCAAAGGTTGTAATTTCCTGTCAGAATTTCAAATTCTTGGTTAAGAGAAAACAGACTTCAACATAAGCCCGTCAGATAATGGTACTCACCATTCTTGTGTTAAAAAAGACAAGCAGTCATTAATACATAGTATGCAGGATGTATTATTTAAAATGGACAAGCCAGATACCAAAATACAAAGTTTCAAATAAGTGACCAAGAAGAAGATGGGACATTTAGAAATTCTTATGAAACAACAAAGTACACAAATCAGCAGTATGAAATATGTTTTAAATTATCATGAAAGGAAAATAACTAAAGGTGAGTCTCAGACTGAATTTCTTTTAAAGCAAAACAACTGGCTCATAGAAAAGGTTGAAGAGTTATAAATTAGACTGAGATGAAATAACATTAGAATTTATAGTATATGTGAAAATTATGAGACAGACAATATAATAATCTTCTTAACAACCTGGCTACATAAAACATTAAATCTATCTGAAATGTTAGCATTTTGAATTGAAAGGGCACATTGATCCCTGAGAGCACCTTCAAAGAAAGAAACCTCACCCCCACATTCAATTATAACTACATTTATGTCTAGCTTAGAAAAAGATCAAACATTAAAGAACAGTATGGTCCAGCCCACCTATTAAAATAGGTGAACATGTAGTCACATTAGACAATGATTATTCCAGTAAAGTAATGAGTAAAAGAAAAACCTGCTTACCACTGATCAAGGAACTTATAAACAACAATATTAAAGTCACTGAAGGAACTAAATATTTGACAAATTGGAGGAGGCATCTACTTTTGTCAACAAAAATAAAATCCTTATTAGTACTGAAGAAATGGATTGGAAGAATATATCCCTGAAGAGACAGAGTGAGCTGAATTCTTGGAAAACTACTTATAAAATTAAAAAGCTTAAAAACAAGAGACTTTTATTCTCTGATTGAAAGACTTTTATTTTTGTAACAATAAATTTATCCTTTAAGTAAAAGGTTTTTACTGGACTTTAATCTTCAAAACATATGTTAGTATGTATTTATATTTTAATCTAAAACATTTTTAATGATAAGGATTATAAATGGTTAGTTTTATTGTTTTACTATATTTACAATACAATACTTAATATATTTCATTTAACTAAACTTATAAATGTATTTATAAATGTTAACAAATACTTCCTGTAAAAAATGTCCTTAAATTATGAGCAGTAGAATTGGTAACTTTACTGCTATATAAATTAAAAATTGTATTTGTATAACTTTGCTTAGTATGAGCATTGCTGGGTTAACTGAATGGTAGATCTAAGTAATATGCTAACTAGAAGTATTAAAGTGCTGGTGATTTTGGTTTATTTGTTCCTGTGTAGCATATTTCTTTCATGGGTCATTTATGAAGCAAGTAACACCTAAAAAAGCTTGAGAACAAAGGAGTCTCAGAAAGTTGGATTTTTGCTCGCCTTGCTTCCTGCCTGCTTCTTGAGTGGTTTTGAAAAAAAAATCTAGGTCAAAGTTCATCACTGATGTCTTTGAAAACAGAAGGAATTTTCTTTTTCTTTCTTTTTTAAGTATATAGTGAGAAATCTATTCAAAACAACATATTTTTCCATAAAAGTGAAAAATTGGTAAAACAAAAGCTATAATAATGATTTACATTAAGCTGCTGCAGACATAATTTGTTTACATTTTGCTGAATGTTAATAGCTTGTACTCTAGTGTTATTAACTCTAACAATGCATACTAGTGGAAATAAATAAATTTAGATACTTACTTATTGGTACAGTTTAAAAGAATTAAGAAGAAAGAGAAGTTTGCAGAGGAAATTAGCAGCTACTGTGTAATATGAGTTGTCATTTTATGCTGTAATCAAATTCTAATATCATGATTTGAAGCTTAGATCAGAACAGCAGTTCACAATGGCTGAAAACACACATTCAAATTAAACAAGCAGGAATTATTTTATATCCAATCAAGTTTACTTGTAATAGTAGAATTAATAAGAATAGTAAACCTCTTAGGAATAATATGCATATGCACATGGAAAGAAATGTATGTTATATAATATTAATAAAGCAGAGGTATCACTAAGTTAAGAAGTATATGCACGTACTGTAATCTCTAACAGAAAGCTGATGTATAAAATCTCACATAATTTACAAGGAAAATCAAATAAAAATACTTTACAATATGCTGAAAGTTGAAATTTGAAGCTTGGTCATGTGAACTTTGAAGCTTTTTGCATATTGTATGCTATTTGATTCACCAATACTAGATGAAATATCTCATTTCATAAGTCAGAGCTGAAGTTTGAATGTTATATTGCTGAATCAGTACATCAATTTTGATAGAAAGTAAAATAGATTTCTCAATACATTTGAACCCAAGAAGGAAGAATGGGATTTGAATTAAGCACATTGTAACTTTTGAATGCAATATAGACTGCATGTTTTATTCTACAGAATTAATCAGACATTCTATTTGACATCAGTAAAGTACATATATTTATGAATTAGTTTTATAAGCTAAAGGATTTTAAATATTTTGATGTTTATAACATTAAGAGTGTTACACAATTTTGAGATATTGACACTCGTAGTTTAAAAATTGATTCAGAGCTTTTCTTAGATATATAAAATATGTGTGCATTTTGTAGCATGATGCATATATATATGTGAACCAATTTTCCTTTTGTATAGTAGTTAATGTGATAAAATTACCTCTCACCTCTAAGTTTACAGAACTCTTTATCTCTTAAGGTCCCACTTTGTTCTACTTATTTATTTAGAAATTTAGTCACATTAATGTTGAATAAGTGAACTATTCAGGAATACTTAATGAATAATTTACACTACTATTACATAAATGGATATACAATACACTATTTGTTGGCTTATTTAATATTTGTGATTAATAGAAGAAGATTATTAAATATTTATGTAGTAATAGGGGAATAGTTTTAAATGGCAAAATATATAGCTAAATTAATAGTGTCATTATTTTTAACTTATATATAATATTATAGGATCATAGGATCATAGGAGATTACTAGGCTATCCACCTGGAGGTCATTTTAAGCCTATCCGTTTCAACCCCAATGTAACACCATAGAAATAGTAGTCAATACCCAAGGTAGCATTTAGCGATGACTGCCCATGTCTAGGAGGGTTTTGGGTACTATCCCTGGTAACAGCTTATGGTGGCCCATCCACTCATCTAGGTTCCACTTGAACAGTGTCATAGAGGTGCTCTTTTTCACATGAATTTGTAGCCTGTTCCAAAAATGTGGCAGTCACTGGGAGATAAATCTGTCCCTCAAACATATCCTCTTTAAGGCACAGGTCATATTTAAGTCCCTGGAATGTTTAGCCCTAGTCTTAATTGATTTGCAGATATGCAGTATGTTCTATGGTTTGGGTCTTGGGTTGCTTTGTAGTCCAGGCATATGTCTCCCCTAAGAAGTCTATATGATACAGATTATGGTGACAGGGATTTTAGTTGATCCATGTAAGGCACATGCTGGAGGGCCTTGATCTTCTTTGTTAGAAACCTCTGAGGTCTCTCTAATTGCTGTAGGTGGTTAGTACATTAAATACCAAATTATGGGCCCAATAACTACTGAGTATAGGGGGTTATAACTTCCTTTGCTCTCAAGAAAATGCCTTTACTAATCAAGTGATCTATGTGAAAAGCATTCCTTACAATGGTAGACACATGGTGGTCAAAGTTAAGGTTGCGGTCAACCTGTGATCCCAGATCCCTTACCACTTCATGGCTACTTAGGGTATTCTATTGATTTGATATGGTGAGGGGACATTGTTTGAGTCAAAGAGAATGATGATGCATTTCTTTGCATTCACTTTGAGACTGTGACTAATACACCAGTCATTGGTCTGTGTGAGGCCATCATGGAGTATACTGACATAATTTGGGGATTCAATGATTGCACCTAGTTTGTGGTCATCTGCAAACTTGGTGAGCCACAACCCTTTAGTTTTGACCTGAACATTTGAGAAGTATATACCAAACAGTAGCAGGCCCATCACTGACCCCTATTGCATCCTTTTGGTAACAGGTCTGCTGGCTGATGTGATGTCACCCACTTTGATAGTGTGTGTCCGGTTTGTAAGCCAGTTGGCAACCCATCTTACAACAAATAATTATTTCCAAGTCAGAGCAGCTTCTGGCTAGTGTTTTGATGAATTTTAGGTATTGGTTAGTAGAGAAATACTATAGTAATTTGTCTATTCAATAGGCAAACTAGGAACTTTGGTATCCATGGTAGAGTGTGTTTTATTAGTAATACATACAGTTCCAGTTTCAGACTTGTTTTTGTTATTTACAGGTTTTAGTAGTTTAGTTTATAGAAAAGAAGAATTCAACAAATGTGGAATGTTAAGACAGTGTTGGAGGAATGCATTAGACTCTTATATACAGTTAAAGTAATATGGTAGATAAATGTATCATTATTTTTAAAATAAATATTTTAAATATACACTATGGGCAGGTCTAATCTATTATCTGTTGATGTAAATAGATTAAATATTTGCAACAAAAAACAAACATTCATGAAATATCTAAAATTAAAAAGAGGAGACATATTTGTGCAAGAGACTCAATTGATAGATAAAGATATATAATATTTAAATAACTTAGGTTGCAAGATGTTATCATCTGCTTCTTTTAACACAAAAAAGAGATGAACTGCTATACTTTGAAGAAAATCAACTGTAATGCCAAAAGTCATGGAATAAATTAATGATCACAAAGGAATATATACACTTGTAAAAATTAAACATAAGGGCAAACGCGGTACTCTAGCTATTTTTACTTGATCCCTTGAATAGGTGCAGGATTAACTAAAGATCACTTAAATTTACTGCAAAGTCACTGGAATGGTAGATTAATTTTAACAGGAGATTTTTACTGCATATATAGTATAGAAGATGCAAGTGAACAGAAGAAAGCTAAGATTATGGCATCATCTAAAGCACTAAATTGATGGATTACTAATAAGAATTTTATTGATTTAATAGTAAAAGCAGAAGAGAAATCATTGTTCTTCAATCATTATTCTTAAGCAGATGTCACACATTAGAATTGACAGGATTTTTGCCTCTACAAATTTATTTAATAAAGTGATTTATTTTAAAATTATTCCTTGTTCTTTATCTGATTGTAATGTACTAAGCATTAATATATTAATGGATATAAGGAAATGTCAGATTATTTATAGAATCCCAATTTTTATGATGAAATTAAGAAATTGAGTAATGTTAAGGAACAGATCAATATTTTTTTTATCTTTGAATGATACTGGTCAGGTTAGTAAAGTCATACTATGAAGCTCCTTAAAATGCATATTAAAGATAGAATGGGAAGTTAAGCTAATAATAACATGAAAGATTTGGATAAAAAGCTGTTAGAAATAAAGATGAAAGATACAAAGTGTGGTTTGAACAACAAACAAAGAATTTTGGTAATACTGAATCGTGAGAAAACTAATGACAAAATGTCAAACAGTTTTAATACATAAAGTGGAGACAGCTTTAGAAAAATTAAATTGCACAGTCATGTGATGACTTCAAAAAAAATTACATAGATTAGCTAAAAGAATGAAAAAAGGCACAAACCAATAATATCCAAAATCCTCACACTAATAAGCTTACATCAGACACAGAGGAAATACTTATTTTTTTAATTCTATGAGGAACTTAATAAAGATAAAAA